>NW_028247218.1:600000-897000 GCF_964263255.1 Lissotriton vulgaris | reverse complement strand
TATTATCTCTTTTGTCAAAAATCAGCCATTTTTGCTTGAACATTAAATGCCTCCAAATGGTATTTAATTAACTTCCCGAGCCCCTGGAAGCATGAAAATCACTTTAAACATGCTAATTTTAGCTCTAACACTGATGATCCACCTACAAATGTGAACTGACGTTCAAAAATAACACATTTGAAAACGGACCATTTTCTACATTTTTGAAGCATGACGTAATGGGGGGGTGTTATCTCTTTTGTCGAAAATCAGCCATTTTTGCTTGAACATTAAATGCCTCCAAATGGTATTTAATTCACTTCCCAAGCCCCTGGAAGCATGAAAATCACTTTAAACATGCTAATTTTAGCTCTAACACTGATGATCCACCTACAAATGTGAACTGACGTTCAAAAATAAAACATTTGAAAACGGACCATTTTCTACATTTCCGAAGCATGACGTAATGGGGGGGTGTTATCTCTTTTGTCGAAAATCAGCCGTTTTTGCTGGAACATTAAATGCCTCCAAATGGTATTTAATTAACTTCCCGGGGTGAAGAAAACCTTTTTGAGAACTCAGAGTGAGTAAATTGGCCATTTTCATTCACTTTTAACTATTCCATAAATCTTGTGTTTAGGGCCCCTGGAAGCATGAAAATCACTTTAAACAGGCTAATTTTAGCTCTAAAACTGATGATCCACCTACAAATGTGAACTGACGTTCAAAAATAAAACATTTGAAAACGGACCATTTTCCACATTTCTGAAGCATGACGTAATGGGGGGTGTTATCTCTTTTGTCGAAAATCAGGCGTTTTTGCTTGAACATTAAATGCCTCCAAATGGTATTTAATTCACTTCCCGAGCCCCTGGAAGCGTGAAAATCACTTTAAACATGCTAATTTTAGCTCTAACACTGATGATCCACCTAAAAATGTGAACTGACGTTCAAAAATAAAACATTTGAAAACGGACCATTTTCCACATTTCTGAAGCATGACGTAATGGGGGGGTGTTATCTCTTTTGTCAAAAATCAGCCGTTTTTGCTTGAACATTAAATGCCTCCAAATAGTATTTAATTCACTTCCCGAGCCCCTGGAAGCATGAAAATCACTTTAAACATGCTAATTTTAGCTCTAACACTGATGATCCACCTACAAATGTGAACTGACGTTCAAAAATAAAACATTTGAAAACGGATCATTTTCAACATTTCTGAAGCATGACGTAATGGGGGGGTGTTATCTCTTTTGTCGAAAATCAGCCGTTTTTGCTTGAACATTAAATGCCTCCAAATGGTATTTAATTAACTTCCCGAGCCCCTGGAAGCATGAAAATCACTTTAAACATGCTAATTTTAGCTCTAACACTGATGATCCACCTACAAATGTGAACTGACGTTCAAAAATAAAACATTTGAAAATGGACCATTTTCTACATTTCTGAAGCATGACGTAATGGGGGGGTGTTATCTCTTTTGTCGAAAATCAGCCGTTTTTCTTGAACATTTCATGCCTCCAAATGGTATTTAATTAACTTCCCGGGGTGAAGAAACCCTTTTTGAGAACTCAGAGTGAGTAAATTGGCCATTTTCATGCACTTTTAACCATTCCATAAATCTTGTGTTTAGGGCCCCTGGAAGCATGAAAATCACTTTAAACATGCTAATTTTAGCTCTAACACTGATGATCCACCTACAAATGTGAACTGACGTTCAAAAATAAAACATTTGAAAACGGACCATTTTCCACATTTCTGAAGCATGACGTAATGGGGGGTGTTATCTCTTTTGTCAAAAATCAGCCGTTTTTGCTTGAACATTAAATGCCTCCAAATGGTATTTAATTAACTTCCCGAGCCCCTGGAAGCATGAAAATCACTTTAAACATGCTAATTTTAGCTCTAACACTGATGATCCACCTACAAATGTGAACTGACGTTCAAAAATAAAACATTTGAAAACGGACCATTTTCTACATTTTTGAAGCATGACGTAATGGGGGGGGTGTTATCTCTTTTGTCGAAAATCAGCCGTTTTTGCTTGAACATTAAATGCGTCCAAATGGTATTTAATTAACTTCCCGGGGTGAAGAAACCCTTTTTGAGAACTCAGAGTGAGTAAATTGGCCATTTTCATGCACTTTTAACCATTCCATAAATCTTGTGTTTAGGGCCCCTGGAAGCATGAAAATCACTTTAAACATGCTAATTTTAGCTCTAAAACTGATGATCCACCTACAAATGGGAACTGACGTTCAAAAATAAAACATTTGAAAACGGACCATTTTCCACATTTCTGAAGCATGACGTAATGGGGGGTGTTATCTCTTTTGTCGAAAATCAGGCGTTTTTGTTTGAACATTAAATGCCTCCAAATGGTATTTAATTCACTTCCCGAGCCCCTGGAAGCATGAAAATCACTTTAAACATGCTAATTTTAGCTCTAACACTGATGATCCACCTACAAATGTGAACTGACGTTCAAAAATAAAACATTTGAAAACGGACCATTTTCCACATTTCTGAAGCATGACGTAATGGGGGGGTGTTATCTCTTTTGTCGAAAATCAGCCATTTTTGCTTGAACATTAAATGTCTCCAAATGGTATTTAATTAACTTCTCGGGGTGAAGAAACCCTTTTTGAGTACTCAGAGTGAGTAAATTGGCCATTTTCATGCACTTTTAACCATTCCATAAATCTTGTGTTTAGGGCCCCTGGAAGCATGAAAATCACTTTAAACATGCTAATTTTAGCTCTAACACTGATGATCCAGCTACAAATGTGAACTGACGTTCAAAAATAAAACATTTGAAAACGGACCATTTTTCACATTTCTGAAGCATGACGTAATGGGGGGTGGTATCTCTTTTGTCGAAAATCAGCCATTTTTGCTTGAACATTAAATGCCTCCAAATGGTATTTAATTAACTTCCCGAGCCCCTGGAAGCATGAAAATCACTTTAAACATGCTAATTTTAGCTCTAACACTGATGATCCACCTACAAATGTGACCTGACGTTCAAAAATAAAACATTTGAAAACAGACCATTTTCCACATTTCTGAAGCATGACGTAATGGGGGGGTGTTATCTCTTTTGTCGAAAATCAGCCGTTTTTGCTGGAACATTAAATGCCTCCAAATGGTATTTAATTAACTTCCCGGGGTGAAGAAACCCTTTTTGAGAACTCAGAGTGAGTAAATTGGCCATTTTCATTCACTTTTAACCATTCCATAAATCTTGTGTTTAGGGCCCCTGGAAGCATGAAAATCACTTTAAACATGCTAATTTTAGCTCTAAAACTGATGATCCACCTACAAATGTGAACTGACGTTCAAAAATAAAACATTTGAAAACGGACCATTTTCCACATTTCTGAAGCATGACGTAATGGGGGGTGTTATCTCTTTTGTCGAAAATCAGGCGTTTTTGCTTGAACATTACATGCCTCCAAATGGTATTTAATTCACTTCCCGAGCCCCTGGAAGCATGAAAATCACTTTAAACATGCTAATTTTAGCTCTAACACTGATGATCCACCTACAAATGTGAACTGACGTTCAAAAATAAAACATTTGAAAACGGACCATTTTCCACATTTCTGAAGCATGACGTAATGGGGGGGTGTTATCTCTTTTGTCGAAAATCAGCCGTTTTTGCTTGAACATTAAATGCCTCCAAATAGTATTTAATTCACTTCCCGAGCCCCTGGAAGCATGAAAATCACTTTAAACATGCTAATTTTAGATCTAACACTGATGATCCACCTACAAATGTGAACTGATGTTCAAAAATAAAACATTTGAAAACGGACCATTTTCTACATTTCTGAAGCATGACGTAATGGGGGGGTGTTATCTCTTTTGTCGAAAATCAGCCGTTTTTGCTTGAACATTAAATGCCTCCAAATGGTATTTAATTAACTTCCCGGGGTGAAGAAACCCTTTATGAGAACTCAGAGTGAGTAAATTGGCCATTTTCATGCACTTTTAACCATTCCATAAATCTTGTGTTTAGGGCCCCTGGAAGCATGAAAATCACTTTAAACATGCTAATTTTAGCTCTAACACTGATGATCCACCTACAAATGTGAACTGACGTTCAAAAATAAAACATTTGAAAATGGACCATTCTCCACATTTCTGAAGCATGACGTAATGGGGGGGGTATTATCTCTTTTGTCAAAAATCAGCCATTTTTGCTTGAACATTAAATGCCTCCAAATGGTATTTAATTAACTTCCCGAGCCCCTGGAAGCATGAAAATCACTTTAAACATGCTAATTTTAGCTCTAATACTGATGATCCACCTACAAATGTGAACTGACGTTCAAAAATAAAACATTTGAAAACGGACCATTTTCTACATTTTTGAAGCATGACGTAATGGGGGGGGTGTTATCTCTTTTGTCGAAAATCAGCCGTTTTTGCTTGAACATTAAATGCCTCCAAATGGTATTTAATTCACTTCCCAAGCCCCTGGAAGCATGAAAATCACTTTAAACATGCTAATTTTAGCTCTAACACTGATGATCCACCTACAAATGTGAACTGACGTTCAAAAATAAAACATTTGAAAACGGACCATTTTCCACATTTCTGAAGCATGACGTAATGGGGGGTGTTATCTCTTTTGTCAAAAATCAGCCATTTTTGCTTGAACATTAAATGCCTCCAAATGGTATTTAATTAACTTCTCGGGGTGAAGAAACCCTTTTTGAGTACTCAGAGTGAGTAAATTGGCCATTTTCATGCACTTTTAACCATTCCATAAATCTTGTGTTTAGGGCCCCTGGAAGCATGAAAATCACTTTAAACATGCTAATTTTAGCTCTAACACTGATGATCCAGCTACAAATGTGAACTGACGTTCAAAAATAAAACATTTGAAAACGGACCATTTTCCACATTTCTGAAGCATGACGTAATGGGGGGGTGTTATCTCTTTTGTCGAAAATCAGCCATTTTTGCTTGAACATTAAATGTCTCCAAATGGTATTTAATTAACTTCTCGGGGTGAAGAAACCCTTTTTGAGTACTCAGAGTGAGTAAATTGGCCATTTTCATGCACTTTTAACCATTCCATAAATCTTGTGTTTAGGGCCCCTGGAAGCATGAAAATCACTTTAAACATGCTAATTTTAGCTCTAACACTGATGATCCAGCTACAAATGTGAACTGACGTTCAAAAATAAAACATTTGAAAACGGACCATTTTTCACATTTCTGAAGCATGACGTAATGGGGGGTGGTATCTCTTTTGTCGAAAATCAGCCATTTTTGCTTGAACATTAAATGCCTCCAAATGGTATTTAATTAACTTCCCGAGCCCCTGGAAGCATGAAAATCACTTTAAACATGCTAATTTTAGCTCTAACACTGATGATCCACCTACAAATGTGACCTGACGTTCAAAAATAAAACATTTGAAAACAGACCATTTTCCACATTTCTGAAGCATGACGTAATGGGGGGGTGTTATCTCTTTTGTCGAAAATCAGCCGTTTTTGCTGGAACATTAAATGCCTCCAAATGGTATTTAATTCACTTCCCGGGGTGAAGAAACCCTTTTTGAGAACTCAGAGTGAGTAAATTGGCCATTTTCATTCACTTTTAACCATTCCATAAATCTTGTGTTTAGGGCCCCTGGAAGCATGAAAATCACTTTAAACATGCTAATTTTAGCTCTAAAACTGATGATCCACCTACAAATGTGAACTGACGTTCAAAAATAAAACATTTGAAAACGGACCATTTTCCACATTTCTGAAGCATGACGTAATGGGGGGTGTTATCTCTTTTGTCGAAAATCAGGCGTTTTTGCTTGAACATTACATGCCTCCAAATGGTATTTAATTCACTTCCCGAGCCCCTGGAAGCATGAAAATCACTTTAAACATGCTAATTTTAGCTCTAACACTGATGATCCACCTACAAATGTGAACTGACGTTCAAAAATAAAACATTTGAAAACGGACCATTTTCCACATTTCTGAAGCATGACGTAATGGGGGGGTGTTATCTCTTTTGTCGAAAATCAGCCGTTTTTGCTTGAACATTAAATGCCTCCAAATAGTATTTAATTCACTTCCCGAGCCCCTGGAAGCATGAAAATCACTTTAAACATGCTAATTTTAGATCTAACACTGATGATCCACCTACAAATGTGAACTGATGTTCAAAAATAAAACATTTGAAAACGGACCATTTTCTACATTTCTGAAGCATGACGTAATGGGGGGGTGTTATCTCTTTTGTCGAAAATCAGCCGTTTTTGCTTGAACATTAAATGCCTCCAAATGGTATTTAATTAACTTCCCGGGGTGAAGAAACCCTTTATGAGAACTCAGAGTGAGTAAATTGGCCATTTTCATGCACTTTTAACCATTCCATAAATCTTGTGTTTAGGGCCCCTGGAAGCATGAAAATCACTTTAAACATGCTAATTTTAGCTCTAACACTGATGATCCACCTACAAATGTGAACTGACGTTCAAAAATAAAACATTTGAAAATGGACCATTCTCCACATTTCTGAAGCATGACGTAATGGGGGGGGTATTATCTCTTTTGTCAAAAATCAGCCATTTTTGCTTGAACATTAAATGCCTCCAAATGGTATTTAATTAACTTCCCGAGCCCCTGGAAGCATGAAAATCACTTTAAACATGCTAATTTTAGCTCTAATACTGATGATCCACCTACAAATGTGAACTGACGTTCAAAAATAAAACATTTGAAAACGGACCATTTTCTACATTTTTGAAGCATGACGTAATGGGGGGGGTGTTATCTCTTTTGTCGAAAATCAGCCGTTTTTGCTTGAACATTAAATGCCTCCAAATGGTATTTAATTCACTTCCCAAGCCCCTGGAAGCATGAAAATCACTTTAAACATGCTAATTTTAGCTCTAACACTGATGATCCACCTACAAATGTGAACTGACGTTCAAAAATAAAACATTTGAAAACGGACCATTTTCCACATTTCTGAAGCATGACGTAATGGGGGGTGTTATCTCTTTTGTCAAAAATCAGCCATTTTTGCTTGAACATTAAATGCCTCCAAATGGTATTTAATTAACTTCTCGGGGTGAAGAAACCCTTTTTGAGTACTCAGAGTGAGTAAATTGGCCATTTTCATGCACTTTTAACCATTCCATAAATCTTGTGTTTAGGGCCCCTGGAAGCATGAAAATCACTTTAAACATGCTAATTTTAGCTCTAACACTGATGATCCAGCTACAAATGTGAACTGACGTTCAAAAATAAAACATTTGAAAACGGACCATTTTCCACATTTCTGAAGCATGACGTAATGGGGGGTGTTATCTCTTTTGTCGAAAATCAGCCGTTTTTGCTTGAACATTAAATGCCTCCAAATAGTATTTAATTCACTTCCCGAGCCCCTGGAAGCATGAAAATCACTTTAAACATGCTAATTTTAGCTCTAACACTGATGATCCACCTACAAATGTGAACTGACGTTCAAAAATAAAACATTTGAAAACGGACCATTTTCCACATTTCTGAAGCATGACGTAATGGGGGGGTGTTATCTCTTTTGTCAAAAATCAGCCGTTTTTGCTTGAACATTAAATGCCTCCAAATGGTATTTAATTAACTTCCCGAGCCCCTGGAAGCATGAAAATCACTTTAAACATGCTAATTTTAGCTCTAACACTGATGATCCACCTACAAATGTGAACTGACGTTCAAAAATAAAACATTTGAAAACGGACCATTTTCTACATTTCCGAAGCATGACGTAATGGGGGGGTGTTATCTCTTTTGTCGAAAATCAGCCGTTTTTGCTGGAACATTAAATGCCTCCAAATGGTATTTAATTAACTTCCCGGGGTGAAGAAAACCTTTTTGAGAACTCAGAGTGAGTAAATTGGCCATTTTCATTCACTTTTAACCATTCCATAAATCTTGTGTTTAGGGCCCCTGGAAGCATGAAAATCACTTTAAACATGCTAATTTTAGCTCTAAAACTGATGATCCACCTACAAATGTGAACTGACGTTCAAAAATAAAACATTTGAAAACGGACCATTTTCCACATTTCTGAAGCATGACGTAATGGGGGGTGTTATCTCTTTTGTCGAAAATCAGGCGTTTTTGCTTGAACATTAAATGCCTCCAAATGGTATTTAATTCACTTCCCGAGCCCCTGGAAGCATGAAAATCACTTTAAACATGCTAATTTTAGCTCTAACACTGATGATCCACCTAAAAATGTGAACTGACGTTCAAAAATAAAACATTTGAAAACGGACCATTTTCCACATTTCTGAAGCATGACGTAATGGGGGGGTGTTATCTCTTTTGTCAAAAATCAGCCGTTTTTGCTTGAACATTAAATGCCTCCAAATAGTATTTAATTCACTTCCCGAGCCAATGGAAGCATGAAAATCACTTTAAACATGCTAATTTTAGCTCTAACACTGATGATCCACCTACAAATGTGAACTGACGTTCAAAAATAAAACATTTGAAAACGGATCATTTTCAACATTTCTGAAGCATGACGTAATGGGGGGGTGTTATCTCTTTTGTCGAAAATCAGCCATTTTAGCTTGAACATTAAATGCCTCCAAATGGTATTTAATTAACTTCCCGAGCCCCTGGAAGCATGAAAATCACTTTAAACATGATAATTTTAGCTCTAACACTGATGATCCACCTACAAATGTGAACTGACGTTCAAAAATAAAACATTTGAAAATGGACCATTTTCTACATTTCTGAAGCATGACGTAATGGGGGGGTGTTATCTCTTTTGTCGAAAATCAGCCATTTTTGCTTGAACATTAAATGCCTCCAAATGGTATTTAATTAACTTCCCGGGGTGAAGAAACCCTTTTTGAGAACTCAGAGTGAGTAAATTGGCCATTTTCATGCACTTTTAACCATTACATAAATCTTGTGTTTAGGGCCCCTGGAAGCATGAAAATCACTTTAAACATGCTAATTTTAGCTCTAACACTGATGATCAACCTACAAATGTGAACTGACGTTCAAAAATAAAACATTTGAAAACGGACCATTTTCCTCATTTCTGAAGCATGACGTAATGGGGGGGTGTTATCTCTTTTGTCGAAAATCAGCCGTTTTTCTTTAACATGTCATGCCTCCAAATGGTATTTAATTAACTTCCCGGGGTGAAGAAACCCTTTTTGAGAACTCAGAGTGAGTAAATTGGCCATTTTCATGCACTTTTAACCATTCCATAAATCTTGTGTTTAGGGCCCCTGGAAGCATGAAAATCACTTTAAACATGCTAATTTTAGCTCTAACACTGATGATCCACCTACAAATGTGAACTGACGTTCAAAAATAAAACATTTGAAAACGGACCATTTTCCACATTTCTGAAGCATGACGTAATGGGGGGTGTTATCTCTTTTGTCAAAAATCAGCCGTTTTTGCTTGAACATTAAATGCCTCCAAATGGTATTTAATTAACTTCCCGAGCCCCTGGAAGCATGAAAATCACTTTAAACATGCTAATTTTAGCTCTAACACTGATGATCCACCTACAAATGTGAACTGACGTTCAAAAATAAAACATTTGAAAACGGACCATTTTCTACATTTTTGAAGCATGACGTAATGGGGGGGGTGTTATCTCTTTTGTCGAAAATCAGCCGTTTTTGCTTGAACATTAAATGCGTCCAAATGGTATTTAATTAACTTCCCGGGGTGAAGAAACCCTTTTTGAGAACTCAGAGTGAGTAAATTGGCCATTTTCATGCACTTTTAACCATTCCATAAATCTTGTGTTTAGGGCCCCTGGAAGCATGAAAATCACTTTAAACATGCTAATTTTAGCTCTAAAACTGATGATCCACCTACAAATGTGAACTGACGTTCAAAAATAAAACATTTGAAAACGGACCATTTTCCACATTTCTGAAGCATGACGTAATGGGGGGTGTTATCTCTTTTGTCGAAAATCAGGCGTTTTTGTTTGAACATTAAATGCCTCCAAATGGTATTTAATTCACTTCCCGAGCCCCTGGAAGCATGAAAATCACTTTAAACATGCTAATTTTAGCTCTAACACTGATGATCCACCTACAAATGTGAACTGACGTTCAAAAATAAAACATTTGAAAACGGACCATTTTCCACATTTCTGAAGCATGACGTAATGGGGGGGTGTTATCTCTTTTGTCGAAAATCAGCCATTTTTGCTTGAACATTAAATGTCTCCAAATGGTATTTAATTAACTTCTCGGGGTGAAGAAACCCTTTTTGAGTACTCAGAGTGAGTAAATTGGCCATTTTCATGCACTTTTAACCATTCCATAAATCTTGTGTTTAGGGCCCCTGGAAGCATGAAAATCACTTTAAACATGCTAATTTTAGCTCTAACACTGATGATCCAGCTACAAATGTGAACTGACGTTCAAAAATAAAACATTTGAAAACGGACCATTTTTCACATTTCTGAAGCATGACGTAATGGGGGGTGGTATCTCTTTTGTCGAAAATCAGCCATTTTTGCTTGAACATTAAATGCCTCCAAATGGTATTTAATTAACTTCCCGAGCCCCTGGAAGCATGAAAATCACTTTAAACATGCTAATTTTAGCTCTAACACTGATGATCCACCTACAAATGTGACCTGACGTTCAAAAATAAAACATTTGAAAACAGACCATTTTCCACATTTCTGAAGCATGACGTAATGGGGGGGTGTTATCTCTTTTGTCGAAAATCAGCCGTTTTTGCTGGAACATTAAATGCCTCCAAATGGTATTTAATTAACTTCCCGGGGTGAAGAAACCCTTTTTGAGAACTCAGAGTGAGTAAATTGGCCATTTTCATTCACTTTTAACCATTCCATAAATCTTGTGTTTAGGGCCCCTGGAAGCATGAAAATCACTTTAAACATGCTAATTTTAGCTCTAAAACTGATGATCCACCTACAAATGTGAACTGACGTTCAAAAATAAAACATTTGAAAACGGACCATTTTCCACATTTCTGAAGCATGACGTAATGGGGGGTGTTATCTCTTTTGTCGAAAATCAGGCGTTTTTGCTTGAACATTAAATGCCTCCAAATGGTATTTAATTCACTTCCCGAGCCCCTGGAAGCATGAAAATCACTTTAAACATGCTAATTTTAGCTCTAACACTGATGATCCACCTACAAATGTGAACTGACGTTCAAAAATAAAACATTTGAAAACGGACCATTTTCCACATTTCTGAAGCATGACGTAATGGGGGGGTGTTATCTCTTTTGTCAAAAATCAGCCGTTTTTGCTTGAACATTAAATGCCTCCAAATGGTATTTAATTAACTTCCCGAGCCCCTGGAAGCATGAAAATCACTTTAAACATGCTAATTTTAGCTCTAACACTGATGATCCACCTACAAATGTGAACTGACGTTCAAAAATAAAACATTTGAAAACGGACCATTTTCTACATTTCCGAAGCATGACGTAATGGGGGGGTGTTATCTCTTTTGTCGAAAATCAGCCGTTTTTGCTGGAACATTAAATGCCTTCAAATGGTATTTAATTAACTTCCCGGGGTGAAGAAAACCTTTTTGAGAACTCAGAGTGAGTAAATTGGCCATTTTCATTCACTTTTAACCATTCCATAAATCTTGTGTTTAGGGCCCCTGGAAGCATGAAAATCACTTTAAACATGCTAATTTTAGCTCTAAAACTGATGATCCACCTACAAATGTGAACTGACGTTCAAAAATAAAACATTTGAAAACGGACCATTTTCCACATTTCTGAAGCATGACGTAATGGGGGGTGTTATCTCTTTTGTCGAAAATCAGGCGTTTTTGCTTGAACATTAAATGCCTCCAAATGGTATTTAATTCACTTCCCGAGCCCCTGGAAGCATGAAAATCACTTTAAACATGCTAATTTTAGCTCTAACACTGATGATCCACCTACAAATGTGAACTGATGTTCAAAAATAAAACATTTGAAAACGGACCATTTTCCACATTTCTGAAGCATGACGTAATGGGGGGGTGTTATCTCTTTTGTCAAAAATCTGCCGTTTTTGCTTGAACATTAAATGCCTCCAAATAGTATTTAATTCACTTCCCGAGCCCCTGGAAGCATGAAAATCACTTTAAACATGCTAATTTTAGCTCTAACACTGATGATCCACCTACAAATGTGAACTGACGTTCAAAAATAAAACATTTGAAAACGGATCATTTTCAACATTTCTGAAGCATGACGTAATGGGGGGGTGTTATCTCTTTTGTCGAAAATCAGCCGTTTTTGCTTGAACATTAAATGCCTCCAAATGGTATTTAATTAACTTCCCAAGCCCCTGGAAGCATGAAAATCACTTTAAACCTGCTAATTTTAGCTCTAACACTGATGATCCACCTACAAATGTGAACTGACGTTCAAAAATAAAACATTTGAAAATGGACCATTTTCTACATTTCTGAAGCATGACGTAATGGGGGGGTGTTATCTCTTTTGTCGAAAATCAGCCATTTTTGATTGAACATTAAATGCCTCCAAATGGTATTTAATTAACTTCCCGGGGTGAAGAAACCCTTTTTGAGAACTCAGAGTGAGTAAATTGGCCATTTTCATGCACTTTTAACCATTCCATAAATCTTGTGTTTAGGGCCCCTGGAAGCATGAAAATCACTTTAAACATGCTAATTTTAGCTCTAAAACTGATGATCCACCTACAAATGTGAACTGACGTTCAAAAATAAAACATTTGAAAACGGACCATGTTCCACATTTCTGAAGCATGACGTAATGGGGGGGTATTATCTCTTTTGTCGAAAATCAGCCGTTTTTGCTGGAACATTAAATGCCTCCAAATGGTATTTAATTAACTTCCCGGGGTGAAGAAACCCTTTTTGAGAACTCAGAGTGAGTAAATTGGCCATTTTCATGCACTTTTAACCATTCCATAAATCTTGTGTTTAGGGCCTCTGGAAGCATGAAAATCACTTTAAACATGCTAATTTTAGCTCTAAAACTGATGATCCACCTACAAATGTGAACTGACGTTCAAAAATAAAACATTTGAAAATGGACCATTTTCCACATTTCTGAAGCATGACGTTATGGGGGGTGTTATCTCTTTTGTCGAAAATCAGGCGTTTTTGCTTGAACATTAAATGCCTCCAAATGGTATTTAATTCACTTCCCGAGCCCCTGGAAGCATGAAAATCACTTTAAACATGCTAATTTTAGCTCTAACACTGATGATCCACCTACAAATGTGAACTGATGTTCAAAAATAAAACATTTGAAAACGGACCATTTTCCACATTTCTGAAGCATGACGTAATGGGGGGGTGTTATCTCTTTTGTCAAAAATCTGCCGTTTTTGCTTGAACATTAAATGCACCCAAATAGTATTTAATTCACTTCCCGAGCCCCTGGAAGCATGAAAATCACTTTAAACATGCTAATTTTAGCTCTAACACTGATGATCCACCTACAAATGTGAACTGACGTTCAAAAATAAAACATTTGAAAACGGATCATTTTCAACATTTCGGAAGCATGACGTAATGGGGGGGTGTTATCTCTTTTGTCGAAAATCAGCCGTTTTTGCTTGAACATTAAATGCCTCCAAATGGTATTTAATTAACTTCCCAAGCCCCTGGAAGCATGAAAATCACTTTAAACCTGCTAATTTTAGCTCTAACACTGATGATCCACCTACAAATGTGAACTGACGTTCAAAAATAAAACATTTGAAAATGGACCATTTTCTACATTTCTGAAGCATGACGTAATGGGGGGGTGTTATCTCTTTTGTCGAAAATCAGCCATTTTTGATTGAACATTAAATGCCTCCAAATGGTATTTAATTAACTTCCCGGGGTGAAGAAACCCTTTTTGAGAACTCAGAGCGAGTAAATTGGCCATTTTCATGCACTTTTAACCATTCCATAAATCTTGTGTTTAGGGCCCCTGGAAGCATGAAAATCACTTTAAACATGCTAATTTTAGCTCTAAAACTGATGATCCACCTACAAATGTGAACTGACGTTCAAAAATAAAACATTTGAAAACGGACCATGTTCCACATTTCTGAAGCATGACGTAATGGGGGGGTATTATCTCTTTTGTCGAAAATCAGCCGTTTTTGCTGGAACATTAAATGCCTCCAAATGGTATTTAATTAACTTCCCGGGGTGAAGAAACCCTTTTTGAGAACTCAGAGTGAGTAAATTGGCCATTTTCATGCACTTTTAACCATTCCATAAATCTTGTGTTTAGGGCCTCTGGAAGCATGAAAATCACTTTAAACATGCTAATTTTAGCTCTAAAACTGATGATCCACCTACAAATGTGAACTGACGTTCAAAAATAAAACATTTGAAAACGGACCATTTTTCACATTTCTGAAGCATGACGTAATGGGGGGGTGTTATCTCTTTTGTCGAAAATCAGCCATTTTTGCTTGAACATTAAATGCCTCCAAATGGTATTTAATTAACTTCTCGGGGTGAAGAAACCCTTTTTGAGTACTCAGAGTGAGTAAATTGGCCATTTTCATGCACTTTTAACCATTCCATAAACCTTGTGTTTAGGGCCCCTGGAAGCATGAAAATCACTTTAAACATGCTAATTTTAGCTCTAACACTGATGATCCAGCTACAAATGTGAACTGACGTTCAAAAATAAAACATTTGAAAACGGACCATTTTTCACATTTCTGAAGCATGACGTAATGGGGGGTGGTATCTCTTTTGTCGAAAATCTGCCATTTTTGCTTGAACATTAAATGCCTCCAAATGGTATTTAATTAACTTCCCGAGCCCCTGGAAGCATGAAAATCACTTTAAACATGCTAATTTTAGCTCTAACACTGATGATCCACCTACAAATGTGACCTGACGTTCAAAAATAAAATATTTGAAAACAGACCATTTTCCACATTTCTGAAGCATGACGTAATGGGGGGGTGTTATCTCTTTTGTCGAAAATCAGCCATTTTTGCTTGAACATTAAATGCCTCCAAATGGTATTTAATTAACTTCCCGGGGTGAAGAAACCCTTTTTGAGAACTCAGAGTGAGTAAATTGGCCATTTTCGTGCACTTTTAACCATTCCATAAATCTTGTGTTTAGGGCCCCTGGAAGACTGAAAATCACTTTAAACATGCTAATTTTAGCTCTAACACTGATGATCCACCTACAAATGTGAACTGATGTTCAAAAATAAAACATTTGAAAACAGACCATTTTCCACATTTCTGAAGCATGACGTAATGGGGGGGTGTTATCTCTTTTGTCGAAAATCAGCCGTTTTTGCTTGAACATTAAATGCCTCCAAATAGTATTTAATTCACTTCCCGAGCCCCTGGAAGCATGAAAATCACTTTAAACATGCTAATTTTAGCTCTAACACTGATGATCCACCTACAAATGTGAACTGACGTTCAAAAATAAAACATTTGAAAACGGACCATTTTCCACATTTCTGAAGCATGACGTAATGGGGGGGTGTTATCTCTTTTGTCAAAAATTAGCCGTTTTTGCTTGAACATTAAATGCCTCCAAATGGTATTTAATTAACTTCCCGAGCCCCTGGAAGCATGAAAATCACTTTAAACATGCTAATTTTAGCTCTAACACTGATGATCCACCTACAAATGTGAACTGACGTTCAAAAATAAAACATTTGAAAACGGACCATTTTCCACATTTCTGAAGCATGACGTAATGGGGGGGTGTTATCTCTTTTGTCGAAAATCAGCCGTTTTTGCTGGAACATTAAATGCCTCCAAATGGTATTTAATTAACTTCCCGGGGTGAAGAAACCCTTTTTGAGAACTCAGAGTGAGTAAATTGGCCATTTTCATGCACTTTTAACCATTCCATAAATCCTGTGTTTAGGGCCCCTGGAAGCATGAAAATCACTTTAAACATGCTAATTTTAGCTCTAAAACTGATGATACACCTACAAATGTGAACTGACGTTCAAAAATAAAACATTTGAAAACGGACCATTTTCCACATTTCTGAAGCATGACGTAATGGGGGGTGTTATCTCTTTTGTCGAAAATCAGGCGTTTTTGTTTGAACATTAAATGCCTCCAAATGGTATTTAATTCACTTCCCGAGCCCCTGGAAGCATGAAAATCACTTTAAACATGCTAATTTTAGCTCTAACACTGATGATCCACCTACAAATGTGAACTGACGTTCAAAAATAAAACATTTGAAAACGGACCATTTTCCACATTTCTGAAGCATGACGTAATGGGGGGGTGTTATCTCTTTTGTCGAAAATCAGCCGTTTTTGCTTGAACATTAAATGCCTCCAAATGGTATTTAATTCACTTCCCGAGCCCCTGGAAGCATGAAAATCACTTTAAACATGCTAATTTTAGCTCTAACACTGATGATCCACCTACAAATGTGAACTGACGTTCAAAAATAAAACATTTGAAAACGGACCATTTTCCACATTTCTGAAGCATGACGTAATGGGGGGGTGTTATCTCTTTTGTCAAAAATTAGCCGTTTTTGCTTGAACATTAAATGCCTCCAAATGGTATTTAATTAACTTCCCGAGCCCCTGGAAGCATGAAAATCACTTTAAACATGCTAATTTTAGCTCTAACACTGATGATCCACCTACAAATGTGAACTGACGTTCAAAAATAAAACATTTGAAAACGGACCATTTTCTACATTTCTGAAGCATGACGTAATGTGGGGGTGTTATCTCTTTTGTCGAAAATCAGCCGTTTTTGCTGGAACATTAAATGCCTCCAAATGGTATTTAATTAACTTCCCGGGGTGAAGAAACCCTTTTTGAGAATTCAGAGTGAGTAAATTGGCCATTTTCATTCACTTTTAACCATTCCATAAATCTTGTGTTTAGGGCCCCTGGAAGCATGAAAATCACTTTTAACATGGTAATTTTAGCTCTAAAACTGATGATCCACCTACAAATGTGAACTGACGTTCAAAAATAAAACATTTGAAAACGGACCATTTTCCACATTTCTGAAGCATGACGTAATGGGGGGTGTTATCTCTTTTGTCGAAAATCAGGCGTTTTTGTTTGAACATTAAATGCCTCCAAATGGTATTTAATTCACTTCCCGAGCCCCTGGAAGCATGAAAATCACTTTAAACATGCTAATTTTAGCTCTAACACTGATGATCCACCTACAAATGTGAACTGACGTTCAAAAATAAAACATTTGAAAACGGACCATTTTCCACATTTCTGAAGCATGACGTAATGGGGGGGTGTTATCTCTTTTGTCGAAAATCAGCCGTTTTTGCTTGAACATTAAATGCCTCCAAATAGTATTTAATTCACTTCCCGAGCCCCTGGAAGCATGAAAATCACTTTAAACATGCTAATTTTAGCTCTAACACTGATGATCCACCTACAAATGTGAACTGACGTTCAAAAATAAAACATTTGAAAACGGACCATTTTCCACATTTCTGAAGCATGACGTAATGGGGGGGTGTTATCTCTTTTGTCAAAAATTAGCCGTTTTTGCTTGAACATTAAATGCCTCCAAATGGTATTTAATTAACTTCCCGAGCCCCTGGAAGCATGAAAATCACTTTAAACATGCTAATTTTAGCTCTAACACTGATGATCCACCTACAAATGTGAACTGACGTTCAAAAATAAAACATTTGAAAACGGACCATTTTCCACATTTCTGAAGCATGACGTAATGGGGGGGTGTTATCTCTTTTGTCGAAAATCAGCCGTTTTTGCTGGAACATTAAATGCCTCCAAATGGTATTTAATTAACTTCCCGGGGTGAAGAAACCCTTTTTGAGAACTCAGAGTGAGTAAATTGGCCATTTTCATGCACTTTTAACCATTCCATAAATCCTGTGTTTAGGGCCCCTGGAAGCATGAAAATCACTTTAAACATGCTAATTTTAGCTCTAAAACTGATGATACACCTACAAATGTGAACTGACGTTCAAAAATAAAACATTTGAAAACGGACCATTTTCCACATTTCTGAAGCATGACGTAATGGGGGGTGTTATCTCTTTTGTCGAAAATCAGGCGTTTTTGTTTGAACATTAAATGCCTCCAAATGGTATTTAATTCACTTCCCGAGCCCCTGGAAGCATGAAAATCACTTTAAACATGCTAATTTTAGCTCTAACACTGATGATCCACCTACAAATGTGAACTGACGTTCAAAAATAAAACATTTGAAAACGGACCATTTTCCACATTTCTGAAGCATGACGTAATGGGGGGGTGTTATCTCTTTTGTCGAAAATCAGCCGTTTTTGCTTGAACATTAAATGCCTCCAAATGGTATTTAATTCACTTCCCGAGCCCCTGGAAGCATGAAAATCACTTTAAACATGCTAATTTTAGCTCTAACACTGATGATCCACCTACAAATGTGAACTGACGTTCAAAAATAAAACATTTGAAAACGGACCATTTTCCACATTTCTGAAGCATGACGTAATGGGGGGGTGTTATCTCTTTTGTCAAAAATTAGCCGTTTTTGCTTGAACATTAAATGCCTCCAAATGGTATTTAATTAACTTCCCGAGCCCCTGGAAGCATGAAAATCACTTTAAACATGCTAATTTTAGCTCTAACACTGATGATCCACCTACAAATGTGAACTGACGTTCAAAAATAAAACATTTGAAAACGGACCATTTTCTACATTTCTGAAGCATGACGTAATGTGGGGGTGTTATCTCTTTTGTCGAAAATCAGCCGTTTTTGCTGGAACATTAAATGCCTCCAAATGGTATTTAATTAACTTCCCGGGGTGAAGAAACCCTTTTTGAGAATTCAGAGTGAGTAAATTGGCCATTTTCATTCACTTTTAACCATTCCATAAATCTTGTGTTTAGGGCCCCTGGAAGCATGAAAATCACTTTTAACATGGTAATTTTAGCTCTAAAACTGATGATCCACCTACAAATGTGAACTGACGTTCAAAAATAAAACATTTGAAAACGGACCATTTTCCACATTTCTGAAGCATGACGTAATGGGGGGTGTTATCTCTTTTGTCGAAAATCAGGCGTTTTTGTTTGAACATTAAATGCCTCCAAATGGTATTTAATTCACTTCCCGAGCCCCTGGAAGCATGAAAATCACTTTAAACATGCTAATTTTAGCTCTAACACTGATGATCCACCTACAAATGTGAACTGACGTTCAAAAATAAAACATTTGAAAACGGACCATTTTCCACATTTCTGAAGCATGACGTAATGGGGGGGTGTTATCTCTTTTGTCGAAAATCAGCCGTTTTTGCTTGAACATTAAATGCCTCCAAATGGTATTTAATTCACTTCCCGAGCCCCTGGAAGCATGAAAATCACTTTAAACATGCTAATTTTAGCTCTAACACTGATGATCCACCTACAAATGTGAACTGACGTTCAAAAATAAAACATTTGAAAACGGACCATTTTCCACATTTCTGAAGCATGACGTAATGAGGGGGTGTTATCTCTTTTGTCGAAAATCAGCCATTTTTGCTTGAACATTAAATGCCTCCAAATGGTATTTAATTAACTTCTCGGGGTGAAGAAACCCTTTTTGAGTACTCAGAGTGAGTAAATTGGCCATTTTCATGCACTTTTAACCATTCCATAAATCTTGTGTTTAAGGCCCCTGGAAGCATGAAAATCACTTTAAACATGCTAATTTTAGCTCTAACACTGATGATCCAGCTACAAATGTGAACTGACGTTCAAAAATAAAACATTTGAAAACGGACCATTTTTCACATTTCTGAAGCATGACGTAATGGGGGGTGGTATCTCTTTTGTCGAAAATCAGCCATTTTTGCTTGAACATTAAATGCCTCCAAATGGTATTTAATTAACTTCCCGAGCCCCTGGAAGCATGAAAATCACTTTAAACATGCTAATTTTAGCTCTAACACTGATGATCCACCTACAAATGTGACCTGACGTTCAAAAATAAAACATTTGAAAACAGACCATTTTCCACATTTCTGAAGCATGACGTAATGGGGGGGGTGTTATCTCTTTTGTCAAAAATCAGCCGTTTTTGCTTGAACATTAAATGCCTCCAAATAGTATTTAATTCACTTCCCGAGCCCCTGGAAGCATGAAAATCACTTTAAACATGCTAATTTTAGCTCTAACACTGATGATCCACCTACAAATGTGAACTGACGTTCAAAAATAAAACATTTGAAAACGGACCATTTTCCACATTTCTGAAGCTTGACGTAATGGGGGGGTGTTATCTCTTTTGTCAAAAATCAGCCGTTTTTGCTTGATCATTAAATGCCTCCAAATAGTATTTAATTCACTTCCAGAGCCCCTGGAAGCATGAAAATCACTTTAAACATGCTAATTTTAGCTCTAACACTGATGATCAACCTACAAATGTGAACTGACGTTCAAAAATAAAACATTTGAAAACGGACCATTTTCCACATTTCAGAAGCATGACGTAATGGGGGGGTGTTATCTCTTTTGTCGAAAATCAGCCATTTTTGCTTGAACATTAAATGCCTCCAAATGGTATTTAATTAACTTCCCGGGGTGAAGAAACCCTTTTTGAGAACTCAGAGTGAGTAAATTGGCCATTTTCGTGCACTTTTAACCATTCCATAAATCTTGTGTTTACGGCCCCTGGAAGACTGAAAATCACTTTAAACATGCTAATTTTAGCTCTAACACTGATGATCCACCTACAAATGTGAACTGACGTTCAAAAATAAAACATTTGAAAACGGACCATTTTCCACATTTCTGAAGCATGACGTAATGGGGGGGTGTTATCTCTTTTGTCGAAAATCAGCCGTTTTTGCTTGAACATTAAATGCCTCCAAATAGTATTTAATTCACTTCCCGACCCCTGGAAGCATGAAAATCACTTTAAACATGCTAATTTTAGCTCTAACACTGATGATCCACCTACAAATGTGAACTGACGTTCAAAAATAAAACATTTGAAAACGGACCATTTTCCACATTTCTGAAGCATGACGTAATGGGGGGGTGTTATCTCTTTTGTCAAAAATCAGCCGTTTTTGCTTGAACATTAAATGCCTCCAAATGGTATTTAATTAACTTCCCGAGCCCCTGGAAGCATGAAAATCACTTTAAACATGCTAATTTTAGCTCTAACACTGATGATCCACCTACAAATGTGAACTGACGTTCAAAAATAAAACATTTGAAAACGGACCATTTTCTACATTTCTGAAGCATGACGTAATGGGGCGGTGTTATCTCTTTTGTCGAAAATCAACCGTTTTTGCTGGAACATTAAATGCCTCCAAATGGTATTTAATTAACTTCCCTGGGTGAAGAAACCCTTTTTGAGAACTCAGAGTGAGTAAATTGGCCATTTTCATTCACTTTTAACCATTCCATAAATCTTGTGTTTAGGGCCCCTGGAAGCATGAAAATCACTTTAAACATGCTAATTTTAGCTCTAAAACTGATGATCCACCTACAAATGTGAACTGACGTTCAAAAATAAAACATTTGAAAATGGACCATTTTCCACATTTCTGAAGCATGACGTAATGGGGGGTGTTATCTCTTTTGTCGAAAATCAGGCGTTTTTGCTTGAACATTAAATGCCTCCAAATGGTATTTAATTCACTTCCCGAGCCCCTGGAAGCATGAAAATCACTTTAAACATGCTAATTTTAGCTCTAACACTGATGATCCACCTACAAATGTGAACTGACGTTCAAAAATAAAACATTTGAAAACGGACCATTTTCCACATTTCTGAAGCATGACGTAATGAGGGGGTGTTATCTCTTTTGTCGAAAATCAGCCATTTTTGCTTGAACATTAAATGCCTCCAAATGGTATTTAATTAACTTCTCGGGGTGAAGAAACCCTTTTTGAGTACTCAGAGTGAGTAAATTGGCCATTTTCATGCACTTTTAACCATTCCATAAATCTTGTGTTTAGGGCCCCTGGAAGCATGAAAATCACTTTAAACATGCTAATTTTAGCTCTAACACTGATGATCCAGCTACAAATGTGAACTGACGTTCCAAAATAAAACATTTGAAAACGGACCAATTTTTCACATTTCTGAAGCATGACGTAATGGGGGGTGGTATCTCTTTTGTCGAAAATCAGCCATTTTTGCTTGAACATTAAGTGCCTCCAAATGGTATTTAATTAACTTCCCGAGCCCCTGGAAGCATGAAAATCACTTTAAACATGCTAATTTTAGCTCTAACACTGATGATCCACCTACAAATGTGACCTGACGTTCAAAAATAAAACATTTGAAAACAGACCATTTTCCACATTTCTGAAGCATGACGTAATGGGGGGGGTGTTATCTCTTTTGTCAAAAATCAGCCGTTTTTGCTTGATCATTAAATGCCTCCAAATAGTATTTAATTCACTTCCAGAGCCCCTGGAAGCATGAAAATCACTTTAAACATGCTAATTTTAGCTCTAACACTGATGATCAACCTACAAATATGAACTGACGTTCAAAAATAAAACATTTGAAAACGGACCATTTTCCACATTTCAGAAGCATGACGTAATGGAGGGGTGTTATCTCTTTTGTCGAAAATCAGCCATTTTTGCTTGAACATTAAATGCCTCCAAATGGTATTTAATTAACTTCCCGGGGTGAAGAAACCCTTTTTGAGAACTCAGAGTGAGTAAATTGGCCATTTTCGTGCACTTTTAACCATTCCATAAATCTTGTGTTTAGGGCCCCTGGAAGACTGAAAATCACTTTAAACATGCTAATTTTAGCTCTAACACTGATGATCCACCTACAAATGTGAACTGACGTTCAAAAATAAAACATTTGAAAACGGACCATTTTCCACATTTCTGAAGCATGACGTAATGGGGGGGTGTTATCTCTTTTGTCGAAAATCAGCCGTTTTTGCTTGAACATTAAATGCCTCCAAATAGTATTTAATTCACTTCCCGACCCCTGGAAGCATGAAAATCACTTTAAACATGCTAATTTTAGCTCTAACACTGATGATCCACCTACAAATGTGAACTGACGTTCAAAAATAAAACATTTGAAAACGGACCATTTTCCACATTTCTGAAGCATGACGTAATGAGGGGGTGTTATCTCTTTTGTCGAAAATCAGCCATTTTTGCTTGAACATTAAATGCCTCCAAATGGTATTTAATTAACTTCTCGGGGTGAAGAAACCCTTTTTGAGTACTCAGAGTGAGTAAATTGGCCATTTTCATGCACTTTTAACCATTCCATAAATCTTGTGTTTAGGGCCCCTGGAAGCATGAAAATCACTTTAAACATGCTAATTTTAGCTCTAACACTGATGATCCAGCTACAAATGTGAACTGACGTTCCAAAATAAAACATTTGAAAACGGACCATTTTTCACATTTCTGAAGCATGACGTAATGGGGGGTGGTATCTCTTTTGTCGAAAATCAGCCATTTTTGCTTGAACATTAAGTGCCTCCAAATGGTATTTAATTAACTTCCCGAGCCCCTGGAAGCATGAAAATCACTTTAAACATGCTAATTTTAGCTCTAACACTGATGATCCACCTACAAATGTGACCTGACGTTCAAAAATAAAACATTTGAAAACAGACCATTTTCCACATTTCTGAAGCATGACGTAATGGGGGGGTGTTATCTCTTTTGTCAAAAATCAGCCGTTTTTGCTTGATCATTAAATGCCTCCAAATAGTATTTAATTCACTTCCAGAGCCCCTGGAAGCATGAAAATCACTTTAAACATGCTAATTTTAGCTCTAACACTGATGATCAACCTACAAATATGAACTGACGTTCAAAAATGAAACATTTGAAAACGGACCATTTTCCACATTTCAGAAGCATGACGTAATGGGGGGGTGTTATCTCTTTTGTCGAAAATCAGCCATTTTTGCTTGAACATTAAATGCCTCCAAATGGTATTTAATTAACTTCCCGGGGTGAAGAAACCCTTTTTGAGAACTCAGAGTGAGTAAATTGGCCATTTTCGTGCACTTTTAACCATTCCATAAATCTTGTGTTTAGGGCCCCTGGAAGACTGAAAATCACTGTAAACATGCTAATTTTAGCTCTAACACTGATGATCCACCTACAAATGTGAACTGACGTTCAAAAATAAAACATTTGAAAACGGACCATTTTCCACATTTCTGAAGCATGACGTAATGGGGGGGTGTTATCTCTTTTGTCGAAAATCAGCCGTTTTTGCTTGAACATTAAATGCCTCCAAATAGTATTTAATTCACTTCCCGACCCCTGGAAGCATGAAAATCACTTTAAACATGCTAATTTTAGCTCTAAAACTGATGATCCACCTACAAATGTGAACTGACGTTCAAAAATAAAACATTTGAAAACGGACCATGTTCCACATTTCTGAAGCATGACGTAATGGGGGGGTATTATCTCTTTTGTCGAAAATCAGCCGTTTTTGCTGGAACATTAAATGCCTCCAAATGGTATTTAATTAACTTCCCGGGGTGAAGAAACCCTTTTTGAGAACTCAGAGTGAGTAAATTGGCCATTTTCATGCACTTTTAACCATTCCATAAATCTTGTGTTTAGGGCCTCTGGAAGCATGAAAATCACTTTAAACATGCTAATTTTAGCTCTAAAACTGATGATCCACCTACAAATGTGAACTGACGTTCAAAAATAAAACATTTGAAAACGGACCATTTTTCACATTTCTGAAGCATGACGTAATGGGGGGGTGTTATCTCTTTTGTCGAAAATCAGCCATTTTTGCTTGAACATTAAATGCCTCCAAATGGTATTTAATTAACTTCTCGGGGTGAAGAAACCCTTTTTGAGTACTCAGAGTGAGTAAATTGGCCATTTTCATGCACTTTTAACCATTCCATAAACCTTGTGTTTAGGGCCCCTGGAAGCATGAAAATCACTTTAAACATGCTAATTTTAGCTCTAACACTGATGATCCAGCTACAAATGTGAACTGACGTTCAAAAATAAAACATTTGAAAACGGACCATTTTTCACATTTCTGAAGCATGACGTAATGGGGGGTGGTATCTCTTTTGTCGAAAATCAGCCATTTTTGCTTGAACATTAAATGCCTCCAAATGGTATTTAATTAACTTCCCGGGGTGAAGAAACCCTTTTTGAGAACTCAGAGTGAGTAAATTGGCCATTTTCGTGCACTTTTAACCATTCCATAAATCTTGTGTTTAGGGCCCCTGGAAGACTGAAAATCACTTTAAACATGCTAATTTTAGCTCTAACACTGATGATCCACCTACAAATGTGAACTGACGTTCAAAAATAAAACATTGGAAAACAGACCATTTTCCACATTTCTGAAGCATGACGTAATGGGGGGGTGTTATCTCTTTTGTCGAAAATCAGCCGTTTTTGCTTGAACATTAAATGCCTCCAAATAGTATTTAATTCACTTCCCGAGCCCCTGGAAGCATGAAAATCACTTTAAACATGCTAATTTTAGCTCTAACACTGATGATCCACCTACAAATGTGAACTGACGTTCAAAAATAAAACATTTGAAAACGGACCATTTTCCACATTTCTGAAGCATGACGTAATGGGGGGGTGTTATCTCTTTTGTCAAAAATTAGCCGTTTTTGCTTGAACATTAAATGCCTCCAAATGGTATTTAATTAACTTCCCGAGCCCCTGGAAGCATGAAAATCACTTTAAACATGCTAATTTTAGCTCTAACACTGATGATCCACCTACAAATGTGAACTGACGTTCAAAAATAAAACATTTGAAAACGGACCATTTTCCACATTTCTGAAGCATGACGTAATGGGGGGGTGTTATCTCTTTTGTCGAAAATCAGCCGTTTTTGCTGGAACATTAAATGCCTCCAAATGGTATTTAATTAACTTCCCGGGGTGAAGAAACCCTTTTTGAGAACTCAGAGTGAGTAAATTGGCCATTTTCATGCACTTTTAACCATTCCATAAATCCTGTGTTTAGGGCCCCTGGAAGCATGAAAATCACTTTAAACATGCTAATTTTAGCTCTAAAACTGATGATACACCTACAAATGTGAACTGACGTTCAAAAATAAAACATTTGAAAACGGACCATTTTCCACATTTCTGAAGCATGACGTAATGGGGGGTGTTATCTCTTTTGTCGAAAATCAGCCGTTTTTGCTTGAACATTAAATGCCTCCAAATGGTATTTAATTCACTTCCCGAGCCCCTGGAAGCATGAAAATCACTTTAAACATGCTAATTTTAGCTCTAACACTGATGATCCACCTACAAATGTGAACTGACGTTCAAAAATAAAACATTTGAAAACGGACCATTTTCCACATTTCTGAAGCATGACGTAATGGGGGGGTGTTATCTCTTTTGTCAAAAATTAGCCGTTTTTGCTTGAACATTAAATGCCTCCAAATGGTATTTAATTAACTTCCCGATCCCCTGGAAGCATGAAAATCACTTTAAACATGCTAATTTTAGCTCTAACACTGATGATCCACCTACAAATGTGAACTGACGTTCAAAAATAAAACATTTGAAAACGGACCATTTTCTACATTTCTGAAGCATGACGTAATGTGGGGGTGTTATCTCTTTTGTCGAAAATCAGCAGTTTTTGCTGGAACATTAAATGCCTCCAAATGGTATTTAATTAACTTCCCGGGGTGAAGAAACCCTTTTTGAGAATTCAGAGTGAGTAAATTGGCCATTTTCATTCACTTTTAACCATTCCATAAATCTTGTGTTTAGGGCCCCTGGAAGCATGAAAATCACTTTTAACATGCTAATTTTAGCTCTAAAACTGATGATCCACCTACAAATGTGAACTGACGTTCAAAAATAAAACATTTGAAAACGGACCATTTTCCACATTTCTGAAGCATGACGTAATGGGGGGTGTTATCTCTTTTGTCGAAAATCAGGCGTTTTTGTTTGAACATTAAATGCCTCCAAATGGTATTTAATTCACTCCCCGAGCCCCTGGAAGCATGAAAATCACTTTAAACATGCTAATTTTAGCTCTAACACTGATGATCCACCTACAAATGTGAACTGACGTTCAAAAATAAAACATTTGAAAACGGACCATTTTCCACATTTCTGAAGCATGACGTAATGGGGGGGTGTTATCTCTTTTGTCGAAAATCAGCCATTTTTGCTTGAACATTAAATGCCTCCAAATGGTATTTAATTAACTTCTCGGGGTGAAGAAACCCTTTTTGAGTACTCAGAGTGAGTAAATTGGCCATTTTCATGCACTTTTAACCATTCCATAAATCTTGTGTTTAAGGCCCCTGGAAGCATGAAAATCACTTTAAACATGCTAATTTTAGCTCTAACACTGATGATCCAGCTACAAATGTGAACTGACGTTCAAAAATAAAACATTTGAAAACGGACCATTTTTCACATTTCTGAAGCATGACGTAATGGGGGGTGGTATCTCTTTTGTCGAAAATCAGCCATTTTTGCTTGAACATTAAATGCCTCCAAATGGTATTTAATTAACTTCCCGAGCCCCTGGAAGCATGAAAATCACTTTAAACATGCTAATTTTAGCTCTAACACTGATGATCCACCTACAAATGTGACCTGACGTTCAAAAATAAAACATTTGAAAACAGACCATTTTCCACATTTCTGAAGCATGACGTAATGGGGGGGGTGTTATCTCTTTTGTCAAAAATCAGCCGTTTTTGCTTGAACATTAAATGCCTCCAAATAGTATTTAATTCACTTCCCGAGCCCCTGGAAGCATGAAAATCACTTTAAACATGCTAATTTTAGCTCTAACACTGATGATCCACCTACAAATGTGAACTGACGTTCAAAAATAAAACATTTGAAAACGGACCATTTTCCACATTTCTGAAGCATGACGTAATGGGGGGGTGTTATCTCTTTTGTCAAAAATCAGCCGTTTTTGCTTGATCATTAAATGCCTCCAAATAGTATTTAATTCACTTCCAGAGCCCCTGGAAGCATGAAAATCACTTTAAACATGCTAATTTTAGCTCTAACACTGATGATCAACCTACAAATGTGAACTGACGTTCAAAAATAAAACATTTGAAAACGGACCATTTTCCACATTTCAGAAGCATGACGTAATGGGGGGGTGTTATCTCTTTTGTCGAAAATCAGCCATTTTTGCTTGAACATTAAATGCCTCCAAATGGTATTTAATTAACTTCCCGGGGTGAAGAAACCCTTTTTGAGAACTCAGAGTGAGTAAATTGGCCATTTTCGTGCACTTTTAACCATTCCATAAATCTTGTGTTTAGGGCCCCTGGAAGCATGAAAATCACTTTAAACATGCTAATTTTAGCTCTAAAACTGATGATCCACCTACAAATGTGAACTGACGTTCAAAAATAAAACATTTGAAAATGGACCATTTTCCACATTTCTGAAGCATGACGTAATGGGGGGTGTTATCTCTTTTGTCGAAAATCAGGCGTTTTTGCTTGAACATTAAATGCCTCCAAATGGTATTTAATTCACTTCCCGAGCCCCTGGAAGCATGAAAATCACTTTAAACATGCTAATTTTAGCTCTAACACTGATGATCCACCTACAAATGTGAACTGACGTTCAAAAATAAAACATTTGAAAACGGACCATTTTCCACATTTCTGAAGCATGACGTAATGAGGGGGTGTTATCTCTTTTGTCGAAAATCAGCCATTTTTGCTTGAACATTAAATGCCTCCAAATGGTATTTAATTAACTTCTCGGGGTGAAGAAACCCTTTTTGAGTACTCAGAGTGAGTAAATTGGCCATTTTCATGCACTTTTAACCATTCCATAAATCTTGTGTTTAGGGCCCCTGGAAGCATGAAAATCACTTTAAACATGCTAATTTTAGCTCTAACACTGATGATCCAGCTACAAATGTGAACTGACGTTCCAAAATAAAACATTTGAAAACGGACCATTTTTCACATTTCTGAAGCATGACGTAATGGGGGGTGGTATCTCTTTTGTCGAAAATCAGCCATTTTTGCTTGAACATTAAGTGCCTCCAAATGGTATTTAATTAACTTCCCGAGCCCCTGGAAGCATGAAAATCACTTTAAACATGCTAATTTTAGCTCTAACACTGATGATCCACCTACAAATGTGACCTGACGTTCAAAAATAAAACATTTGAAAACAGACCATTTTCCACATTTCTGAAGCATGACGTAATGGGGGGGTGTTATCTCTTTTGTCAAAAATCAGCCGTTTTTGCTTGATCATTAAATGCCTCCAAATAGTATTTAATTCACTTCCAGAGCCCCTGGAAGCATGAAAATCACTTTAAACATGCTAATTTTAGCTCTAACACTGATGATCAACCTACAAATATGAACTGACGTTCAAAAATAAAACATTTGAAAACGGACCATTTTCCACATTTCAGAAGCATGACGTAATGGGGGGGTGTTATCTCTTTTGTCGAAAATCAGCCATTTTTGCTTGAACATTAAATGCCTCCAAATGGTATTTAATTAACTTCCCGGGGTGAAGAAACCCTTTTTGAGAACTCAGAGTGAGTAAATTGGCCATTTTCGTGCACTTTTAACCATTCCATAAATCTTGTGTTTAGGGCCCCTGGAAGACTGAAAATCACTTTAAACATGCTAATTTTAGCTCTAACACTGATGATCCACCTACAAATGTGAACTGACGTTCAAAAATAAAACATTTGAAAACGGACCATTTTCCACATTTCTGAAGCATGACGTAATGGGGGGGTGTTATCTCTTTTGTCGAAAATCTGCCGTTTTTGCTTGAACATTAAATGCCTCCAAATAGTATTTAATTCACTTCCCGACCCCTGGAAGCATGAAAATCACTTTAAACATGCTAATTTTAGCTCTAACACTGATGATCCACCTACAAATGTGAACTGACGTTCAAAAATAAAACATTTGAAAACGGACCATTTTCCACATTTCTGAAGCATGACGTAATGAGGGGGTGTTATCTCTTTTGTCGAAAATCAGCCATTTTTGCTTGAACATTAAATGCCTCCAAATGGTATTTAATTAACTTCTCGGGGTGAAGAAACCCTTTTTGAGTACTCAGAGTGAGTAAATTGGCCATTTTCATGCACTTTTAACCATTCCATAAATCTTGTGTTTAGGGCCCCTGGAAGCATGAAAATCACTTTAAACATGCTAATTTTAGCTCTAACAGTGATGATCCAGCTACAAATGTGAACTGACGTTCCAAAATAAAACATTTGAAAACGGACCATTTTTCACATTTCTGAAGCATGACGTAATGGGGGGTGGTATCTCTTTTGTCGAAAATCAGCCATTTTTGCTTGAACATTAAGTGCCTCCAAATGGTATTTAATTAACTTCCCGAGCCCCTGGAAGCATGAAAATCACTTTAAACATGCTAATTTTAGCTCTAACACTGATGATCCACCTACAAATGTGACCTGACGTTCAAAAATAAAACATTTGAAAACAGACCATTTTCCACATTTCTGAAGCATGACGTAATGGGGGGGTGTTATCTCTTTTGTCAAAAATCAGCCGTTTTTGCTTGATCATTAAATGCCTCCAAATAGTATTTAATTCACTTCCAGAGCCCCTGGAAGCATGAAAATCACTTTAAACATGCTAATTTTAGCTCTAACACTGATGATCAACCTACAAATATGAACTGACGTTCAAAAATAAAACATTTGAAAACGGACCATTTTCCACATTTCAGAAGCATGACGTAATGGGGGGGTGTTATCTCTTTTGTCGAAAATCAGCCATTTTTGCTTGAACATTAAATGCCTCCAAATGGTATTTAATTAACTTCCCGGGGTGAAGAAACCCTTTTTGAGAACTCAGAGTGAGTAAATTGGCCATTTTCGTGCACTTTTAACCATTCCATAAATCTTGTGTTTAGGGCCCCTGGAAGACTGAAAATCACTTTAAACATGCTAATTTTAGCTCTAACACTGATGATCCACCTACAAATGTGAACTGACGTTCAAAAATAAAACATTTGAAAACGGACCATTTTCCACATTTCTGAAGCATGACGTAATGGGGGGGTGTTATCTCTTTTGTCGAAAATCAGCCGTTTTTGCTTGAACATTAAATGCCTCCAAATAGTATTTAATTCACTTCCCGACCCCTGGAAGCATGAAAATCACTTTAAACATGCTAATTTTAGCTCTAACACTGATGATCCACCTACAAATGTGAACTGACGTTCAAAAATAAAACATTTGAAAACGGACCATTTTCCACATTTCTGAAGCATGACGTAATGAGGGGGTGTTATCTCTTTTGTCGAAAATCAGCCATTTTTGCTTGAACATTAAATGCCTCCAAATAGTATTTAATTAACTTCTCGGGGTGAAGAAACCCTTTTTGAGTACTCAGAGTGAGTAAATTGGCCATTTTCATGCACTTTTAACCATTCCATAAATCTTGTGTTTAAGGCCCCTGGAAGCATGAAAATCACTTTAAACATGCTAATTTTAGCTCTAACACTGATGATCCAGCTACAAATGTGAACTGACGTTCAAAAATAAAACATTTGAAAACGGACCATTTTTCACATTTCTGAAGCATGACGTAATGGGGGGTGGTATCTCTTTTGTCGAAAATCAGCCATTTTTGCTTGAACATTAAATGCCTCCAAATGGTATTTAATTAACTTCCCGAGCCCCTGGAAGCATGAAAATCACTTTAAACATGCTAATTTTAGCTCTAACACTGATGATCCACCTACAAATGTGACCTGACGTTCAAAAATAAAACATTTGAAAACGGACCATTTTCCACATTTCTGAAGCATGACGTAATGGGGGGGTGTTATCTCTTTTGTCAAAAATCAGCCGTTTTTGCTTGATCATTAAATGCCTCCAAATAGTATTTAATTCACTTCCAGAGCCCCTGGAAGCATGAAAATCACTTTAAACATGCTAATTTTAGCTCTAACACTGATGATCAACCTACAAATGTGAACTGACGTTCAAAAATAAAACATTTGAAAACGGACCATTTTCCACATTTCAGAAGCATGACGTAATGGGGGGGTGTTATCTCTTTTGTCGAAAATCAGCCATTTTTGCTTGAACATTAAATGCCTCCAAATGGTATTTAATTAACTTCCCGGGGTGAAGAAACCCTTTTTGAGAACTCAGAGTGAGTAAATTGGCCATTTTCGTGCACTTTTAACCATTCCATAAATCTTGTGTTTACGGCCCCTGGAAGACTGAAAATCACTTTAAACATGCTAATTTTAGCTCTAACACTGATGATCCACCTACAAATGTGAACTGACGTTCAAAAATAAAACATTTGAAAACGGACCATTTTCCACATTTCTGAAGCATGACGTAATGGGGGGGTGTTATCTCTTTTGTCGAAAATCAGCCGTTTTTGCTTGAACATTAAATGCCTCCAAATAGTATTTAATTCACTTCCCGACCCCTGGAAGCATGAAAATCACTTTAAACATGCTAATTTTAGCTCTAACACTGATGATCCACCTACAAATGTGAACTGACGTTCAAAAATAAAACATTTGAAAACGGACCATTTTCCACATTTCTGAAGCATGACGTAATGGGGGGGTGTTATCTCTTTTGTCAAAAATCAGCCGTTTTTGCTTGAACATTAAATGCCTCCAAATGGTATTTAATTAACTTCCCGAGCCCCTGGAAGCATGAAAATCACTTTAAACATGCTAATTTTAGCTCTAACACTGATGATCCACCTACAAATGTGAACTGACGTTCAAAAATAAAACATTTGAAAACGGACCATTTTCTACATTTCTGAAGCATGACGTAATGGGGGGGTGTTATCTCTTTTGTCGAAAATCAACCGTTTTTGCTGGAACATTAAATGCCTCCAAATGGTATTTAATTAACTTCCCTGGGTGAAGAAACCCTTTTTGAGAACTCAGAGTGAGTAAATTGGCCATTTTCATTCACTTTTAACCATTCCATAAATCTTGTGTTTAGGGCCCCTGGAAGCATGAAAATCACTTTAAACATGCTAATTTTAGCTCTAAAACTGAAGATCCACCTACAAATGTGAACTGACGTTCAAAAATAAAACATTTGAAAATGGACCATTTTCCACATTTCTGAAGCATGACGTAATGGGGGGTGTTATCTCTTTTGTCGAAAATCAGGCGTTTTTGCTTGAACATTAAATGCCTCCAAATGGTATTTAATTCACTTCCCGAGCCCCTGGAAGCATGAAAATCACTTTAAACATGCTAATTTTAGCTCTAACACTGATGATCCACCTACAAATGTGAACTGACGTTCAAAAATAAAACATTTGAAAACGGACCATTTTCCACATTTCTGAAGCATGACGTAATGAGGGGGTGTTATCTCTTTTGTCGAAAATCAGCCATTTTTGCTTGAACATTAAATGCCTCCAAATGGTATTTAATTAACTTCTCGGGGTGAAGAAACCCTTTTTGAGTACTCAGAGTGAGTAAATTGGCCATTTTCATGCACTTTTAACCATTCCATAAATCTTGTGTTTAGGGCCCCTGGAAGCATGAAAATCACTTTAAACATGCTAATTTTAGCTCTAACACTGATGATCCAGCTACAAATGTGAACTGACGTTCCAAAATAAAACATTTGAAAACGGACCATTTTTCACATTTCTGAAGCATGACGTAATGGGGGGTGGTATCTCTTTTGTCGAAAATCAGCCATTTTTGCTTGAACATTAAGTGCCTCCAAATGGTATTTAATTAACTTCCCGAGCCCCTGGAAGCATGAAAATCACTTTAAACATGCTAATTTTAGCTCTAACACTGATGATCCACCTACAAATGTGACCTGACGTTCAAAAATGAAACATTTGAAAACAGACCATTTTCCACATTTCTGAAGCATGACGTAATGGGGGGGGTGTTATCTCTTTTGTCAAAAATCAGCCGTTTTTGCTTGATCATTAAATGCCTCCAAATAGTATTTAATTCACTTCCAGAGCCCCATGGAAGCATGAAAATCACTTTAAACATGCTAATTTTAGCTCTAACACTGATGATCAACCTACAAATATGAACTGACGTTCAAAAATAAAACATTTGAAAACGGACCATTTTCCACATTTCAGAAGCATGACGTAATGGGGGGGTGTTATCTCTTTTGTCGAAAATCAGCCATTTTTGCTTGAACATTAAATGCCTCCAAATGGTATTTAATTCACTTCCCGAGCCCCTGGAAGCATGAAAATCACTTTAAACATGCTAATTTTAGCTCTAACACTGATGATCCACCTACAAATGTGAACTGACGTTCAAAAATAAAACATTTGAAAATGGACCATTTTCCACATTTCTGAAGCATGACGTAATGGGGGGGTGTTATCTCTTTTGTCAAAAATTAGCCGTTTTTGCTTGAACATTAAATGCCTCCAAATGGTATTTAATTAACTTCCCGAGCCCCTGGAAGCATGAAAATCACTTTAAACATGCTAATTTTAGCTCTAACACTGATGATCCACCTACAAATGTGAACTGACATTCAAAAATAAAACATTTGAAAACGGACCATTTCCACATTTCTGAAGCATGACGTAATGGGGGGGTGTTATCTCTTTTGTCGAAAATCAGCCGTTTTTGCTTGAACATTAAATGCCTCCAAATGGTATTTAATTCACTTCCCGAGCCCCTGGAAGCATGAAAATCACTTTAAACATGCTAATTTTAGCTCTAACACTGATGATCCACCTACAAATGTGAACTGACGTTCAAAAATAAAACATTTGAAAACGGACCATTTTCCACATTTCTGAAGCATGACGTAATGAGGGGGTGTTATCTCTTTTGTCGAAAATCAGCCATTTTTGCTTGAACATTAAATGCCTCCAAATAGTATTTAATTAACTTCTCGGGGTGAAGAAACCCTTTTTGAGTACTCAGAGTGAGTAAATTGGCCATTTTCATGCACTTTTAACCATTCCATAAATCTTGTGTTTAAGGCCCCTGGAAGCATGAAAATCACTTTAAACATGCTAATTTTAGCTCTAACACTGATGATCCAGCTACAAATGTGAACTGACGTTCAAAAATAAAACATTTGAAAACGGACCATTTTTCACATTTCTGAAGCATGACGTAATGGGGGGTGGTATCTCTTTTGTCGAAAATCAGCCATTTTTGCTTGAACATTAAATGCCTCCAAATGGTATTTAATTAACTTCCCGAGCCCCTGGAAGCATGAAAATCACTTTAAACATGCTAATTTTAGCTCTAACACTGATGATCCACCTACAAATGTGACCTGACGTTCAAAAATAAAACATTTGAAAACAGACCATTTTCCACATTTCTGAAGCATGACGTAATGGGGGGGGTGTTATCTCTTTTGTCAAAAATCAGCAGTTTTTTACTTGAACATTAAATGCCTCCAAATAGTATTTAATTCACTTCCCGAGCCCCTGGAAGCATGAAAATCACTTTAAACATGCTAATTTTAGCTCTAACACTGATGATCCACCTACAAATGTGAACTGACGTTCAAAAATAAAACATTTGAAAACGGACCATTTTCCACATTTCTGAAGCATGACGTAATGGGGGGGTGTTATCTCTTTTGTCAAAAATCAGCCGTTTTTGCTTGATCATTAAATGCCTCCAAATAGTATTTAATTCACTTCCAGAGCCCCTGGAAGCATGAAAATCACTTTAAACATGCTAATTTTAGCTCTAACACTGATGATCAACCTACAAATGTGAACTGACGTTCAAAAATAAAACATTTGAAAACGGGACCATTTTCCACATTTCAGAAGCATGACGTAATGGGGGGGTGTTATCTCTTTTGTCGAAAATCAGCCATTTTTGCTTGAACATTAAATGCCTCCAAATGGTATTTAATTAACTTCCCGGGGTGAAGAAACCCTTTTTGAGAACTCAGAGTGAGTAAATTGGCCATTTTCGTGCACTTTTAACCATTCCATAAATCTTGTGTTTACGGCCCCTGGAAGACTGAAAATCACTTTAAACATGCTAATTTTAGCTCTAACACTGATGATCCACCTACAAATGTGAACTGACGTTCAAAAATAAAACATTTGAAAACGGACCATTTTCCACATTTCTGAAGCATGACGTAATGGGGGGGTGTTATCTCTTTTGTCGAAAATCAGCCGTTTTTGCTTGAACATTAAATGCCTCCAAATAGTATTTAATTCACTTCCCGACCCCTGGAAGCATGAAAATCACTTTAAACATGCAAATTTTAGCTCTAACACTGATGATCCACCTACAAATGTGAACTGACGTTCAAAAATAAAACATTTGAAAACGGACCATTTTCCACATTTCTGAAGCATGACGTAATGGGGGGGTGTTATCTCTTTTGTCAAAAATCAGCCGTTTTTGCTTGAACATTAAATGCCTCCAAATGGTATTTAATTAACTTCCCGAGCCCCTGAAAGCATGAAAATCACTTTAAACATGCTAATTTTAGCTCTAACACTGATGATCCACCTACAAATGTGAACTGACGTTCAAAAATAAAACATTTGAAAACGGACCATTTTCTACATTTCTGAAGCATGACGTAATGGGGGGGTGTTATCTCTTTTGTCGAAAATCAACCGTTTTTGCTGGAACATTAAATGCCTCCAAATGGTATTTAATTAACTTCCCTGGGTGAAGAAACCCTTTTTGAGAACTCAGAGTGAGTAAATTGGCCATTTTCATTCACTTTTAACCATTCCATAAATCTTGTGTTTAGGGCCCCTGGAAGCATGAAAATCACTTTAAACATGCTAATTTTAGCTCTAACACTGATGATCCAGCTACAAATGTGAACTGACGTTCCAAAATAAAACATTTGAAAACGGACCATTTTTCACATTTCTGAAGCATGACGTAATGGGGGGTGGTATCTCTTTTGTCGAAAATCAGCCATTTTTGCTTGAACATTAAGTGCCTCCAAATGGTATTTAATTAACTTCCCGAGCCCCTGGAAGCATGAAAATCACTTTAAACATGCTAATTTTAGCTCTAACACTGATGATCCACCTACAAATGTGATCTGACGTTCAAAAATAAAACATTTGAAAACAGACCATTTTCCACATTTCTGAAGCATGACGTAATGGGGGGGTGTTATCTCTTTTGTCAAAAATCAGCCGTTTTTGCTTGATCATTAAATGCCTCCAAATAGTATTTAATTCACTTCCAGAGCCCCATGGAAGCATGAAAATCACTTTAAACATGCTAATTTTAGCTCTAACACTGATGATCAACCTACAAATATGAACTGACGTTCAAAAATAAAACATTTGAAAACGGACCATTTTCCACATTTCAGAAGCATGACGTAATGGGGGGGTGTTATCTCTTTTGTCGAAAATCAGCCGTTTTTGCTTGAACATTAAATGCCTCCAAATGGTATTTAATTAACTTCCCCGGGGTGAAGAAACCCTTTTTGAGAACTCAGAGTGAGTAAATTGGCCATTTTCGTGCACTTTTAACCATTCCATAAATCTTGTGTTTAGGGCCCCTGGAAGACTGAAAATCACTTTAAAAATGCTAATTTTAGCTCTAACACTGATGATCCACCTACAAATGTGAACTGACGTTCAAAAATAAAACATTTGAAAACGGACCATTTTCCACATTTCTGAAGCATGACGTAATGGGGGGGTGTTATCTCTTTTGTCGAAAATCAGCCGTTTTTGCTTGAACATTAAATGCCTCCAAATAGTATTTAATTCACTTCCCGACCCCTGGAAGCATGAAAATCACTTTAAACATGCTAATTTTAGCTCTAACACTGATGATCCACCTACAAATGTGAACTGACGTTCAAAAATAAAACATTTGAAAACGGACCATTTTCTACATTTCTGAAGCATGACGTAATGGGGGGGTGTTATCTCTTTTGTCGAAAATCAGCCGTTTTTGCTGGAACATTAAATGCCTCCAAATGGTATTTAATTAACTTCCCGGGGTGAAGAAACCCTTTTTTGAGAACTCAGAGTGAGTAAATGGCCATTTTCATTCACTTTTAACCATTCCATAAATCTTGTGTTTAGGGCCCCTGGAAGCATGAAAATCACTTTAAACATGCTAATTTTAGCTCTAAAACTGATGATCCACCTACAAATGTGAACTGACGTTCAAAAATAAAACATTTGAAAACGGACCATTTTCCACATTTCTGAAGCATGACGTAATGGGGGGGTGTTATCTCTTTTGTCGAAAATCAGCCGTTTTTGCTTGAACATTAAATGCCTCCAAATAGTATTTAATTCACTTCCCGAGCCCCTGGAAGCATGAAAATCACTTTAAACATGCTAATTTTAGATCTAACACTGATGATCCACCTACAAATGTGAACTGACGTTCAAAAATAAAACATTTGAAAACGGACCATTTTCAACATTTCTGAAGCATGACGTAATGGGGGGGTGTTATCTCTTTTGTCGAAAATCAGCCGTTTTTGCTTGAACATTAAATGCCTCCAAATGGTATTTAATTAACTTCCCGAGCCCCTGGAAGCATGAAAATCACTTTAAACATGCTAATTTTAGCTCTAACACTGATGATCCACCTACAAATATGAACTGACGTTCAAAAATAAAACATTTGAAAACGGACCATTTTCTACATTTCTGAAGCATGACGTAATGGGGGGGTGTTATCTCTTTTGTCGAAAATCAGCCGTTTTTGCTTGAACATTAAAATGCCTCCAAATGGTATTTAATTAACTTCCCGGGGTGAAGAAACCCTTTTGAGAACTCAGAGTGAGTAAATTGGCCATTTTCATGCACTTTTAACCATTCCATAAATCTTGTGTTTAGGGCCCCTGGAAGCATGAAAATCACTTTAAACGTGCTAATTTTAGCTCTAACACTGATGATCAACCTACAAATGTGAACTGACGTTCAAAAATAAAACAATTTGAAAACGGACCATTTTCCACATTTCTGAAGCATGACGTAATGGGGGGGTGTTATCTCTTTTGTCGAAAATCAGCCGTTTTTGCTTGAACATTAAATGCCTCCAAATGGTATTTAATTAACTTCCCGGGGTGAAGAAACCCTTTTTGAGAACTCAGAGTGAGTAAATTGGCCATTTTCATGCACTTTTAACCATTCCATAAATCTTGTGTTTAGGGCCCCTGGAAGCATGAAAATCACTTTAAACATGCTAATTTTAGCTCTAACACTGATGATCCACCCTCAAATGTGAACTGACGTTCAAAAATAAAACATTTGAAAATGGACCATTCTCCACATTTCTGAAGCATGACGTAATGGGGGGTATTATCTCTTTTGTCAAAAATCAACCATTTTTGCTTGAACATTAAATGCCTCCAAATGGTATTTAATTAACTTCCCGAGCCCCTGGAAACATGAAAATCACTTTAAACATGCTAATTTTAGCTCTAACACTGATGATCCACCTACAAATGTGAACTGACGTTCAAAAATAAAACATTTGAAAACGGACCATTTTCTACATTTTTGAAGCATGACGTAATGGGGGGGGTGTTATCTCTTTTGTCGAAAATCAGCCGTTTTTGCTTGAACATTAAATGCCTCCAAATGGTATTTAATTCACTTCCCAAGCCCCTGGAAGCATGAAAATCACTTTAAACATGCTAATTTTAGCTCTAACACTGATGATCCACCTACAAATGTGAACTGACGTTCAAAAATAAAACATTTGAAAACGGACCATTTTCCACATTTCTGAAGCATGACGTAATGGGGGGTGTTATCTCTTTTGTCGAAAATCAGCCATTTTTGCTTGAACATTAAATGCCTCCAAATGGTATTTAATTAACTTCTCGGGGTGAAGAAACCCTTTTTGAGTACTCAGAGTGAGTAAATTGGCCATTTTCATGCACTTTTAACCATTCCATAAATCTTGTGTTTAGGGCCCCTGGAAGCATGAAAATCACTTTAAACATGCTAATTTTAGCTCCAACACTGATGATCCAGCTACAAATGTGAACTGACGTTCAAAAATAAAACATTTGAAAACGGACCATTTTCCACATTTCTGAAGCATGACGTAATGGGGGGTGTTATCTCTTTTGTCGAAAATCAGCCGTTTTTGCTTGAACATTAAATGCCTCCAAATAGTATTTAATTCACTTCCCGAGCCCCTGGAAGCATGAAAATCACTTTAAACATGCTAATTTTAGCTCTAACACTGATGATCCACCTACAAATGTGAACTGACGTTCAAAAATAAAACATTTGAAAACGGACCATTTTCCACATTTCTGAAGCATGACGTAATGGGGGGGGGGGTGTTATCTCTTTTGTCAAAAATCAGCCGTTTTTGCTTGAACATTAAATGCCTCCAAATGGTATTTAATTAACTTCCCGAGCCCCTGGAAGCATGAAAATCACTTTAAACATGCTAATTTTAGCTCTAACACTGATGATCCACCTACAAATGTGAACTGACGTTCAAAAATAAAACATTTGAAAACGGACCATTTTCTACATTTCCGAAGCATGACGTAATGGGGGGGTGTTATCTCTTTTGTCGAAAATCAGCCGTTTTTGCTGGAACATTAAATGCCTCCAAATGGTATTTAATTAACTTCCCGGGGTGAAGAAAACCTTTTTGAGAACTCAGAGTGAGTAAATTGGCCATTTTCATTCACTTTTAACCATTCCATAAATCTTGTGTTTAGGGCCCCTGGCAGCATGAAAATCACTTTAAACATGCTAATTTTAGCTCTAAAACTGATGATCCACCTACAAATGTGAACTGACGTTCAAAAATAAAACATTTGAAAACGGACCATTTTCCACATTTCTGAAGCATGACGTAATGGGGGGTGTTATCTCTTTTGTTGAAAATCAGGCGTTTTTGCTTGAACATTAAATGCCTCCAAATGGTATTTAATTCACTTCCCGAGCCCCTGGAAGCATGAAAATCACTTTAAACATGCTAATTTTAGCTCTAACACTGATGATCCACCTACAAATGTGAACTGACGTTCAAAAATAAAACATTTGAAAACGGACCATTTTCCACATTTCTGAAGCATGACGTAATGGGGGGGTGTTATCTCTTTTGTCAAAAATCAGCCGTTTTTGCTTGAACATTAAATGCCTCCAAATAGTATTTAATTCACTTCCCGAGCCCCTGGAAGCATGAAAATCACTTTAAACATGCTAATTTTAGCTCTAACACTGATGATCCACCTACAAATGTGAACTGACGTTCAAAAATAAAACATTTGAAAACGGATCATTTTCAACATTTCTGAAGCATGACGTAATGGGGGGGTGTTATCTCTTTTGTCGAAAATCAGCCATTTTTGCTTGAACATTAAATGCCTCCAAATGGTATTTAATTAACTTACCGGGGTGAAGAAACCCTTTTTGAGAACTCAGAGTGAGTAAATTGGCCATTTTCATGCACTTTTAACCATTCCATAAATCTTGTGTTTAGGGCCCCTGGAAGCATGAAAATCACTTTAAACATGCTAATTTTAGCTCTAAAACTGATGATCCACCTACAAATGTGAACTGACGTTCAAAAATAAAACATTTGAAAACGGACCATTTTCCACATTTCTGAAGCATGACGTAATGGGGGGTGTTATCTCTTTTGTCGAAAATCAGGCGTTTTTGTTTGAACATTAAATGCCTCCAAATGGTATTTAATTCACTTCCCGAGCCCCTGGAAGCATGAAAATCACTTAAAACATGCTAATTTTAGCTCTAACACTGATGATCCACCTACAAATGTGAACTGACGTTCAAAAATAAAACATTTGAAAACGGACCATTTTCCACATTTCTGAAGCATGACGTAATGGGGGGGTGTTATCTCTTTTGTCGAAAATCAGCCATTTTTGCTTGAACATTAAATGTCTCCAAATGGTATTTAATTAACTTCTCGGGGTGAAGAAACCCTTTTTGAGTACTCAGAGTGAGTAAATTGGCCATTTTCATGCACTTTTAACCATTCCATAAATCTTGTGTTTAGGGCCCCTGGAAGCATGAAAATCACTTTAAACATGCTAATTTTAGCTCTAACACTGATGATCCAGCTACAAATGTGAACTGACGTTCAAAAATAAAACATTTGAAAACGGACCCTTCTCCACATATCTGAAGCATGACGTAATGGGGGGGTGTTATCTCTTTTGTCGAAAATCAGCCGTTTTTGCTTGAACATTAAATGCCTCCAAATAGTATTTAATTAACTTCCCGGGGTGAAGAAACCCTTTTTGAGAACTCAGAGTGAGTAAATTGGCCATTTTCATTCACTTTTAACCATTCCATAAATCTTGTGTTTAGGGCCCCTGGAAGCATGAAAATCACTTTAAACATGCTAATTTTAGCTCTAAAACTGATGATCCACCTACAAATGTGAACTGACGTTCAAAAATAAAACATTTGAAAACGGACTATTTTCCACATTTCTGAAGCATGACGTAATGGGGGGGTGTTATCTCTTTTGTCGAAAATCAGCCGTTTTTGCTCTAACATTAAATGCCTCCAAATGGTATTTAATTAACTTCCCGGGGTGAAGAAACCCTTTTTGAGAACTCAGAGTGAGTAAATTGGCCATTTTCATGCACTTTTAACCATTCCATAAATCTTGTGTTTTGGGCCCCAAGAAGCATGAAAATCACTTTAAACATGCTAATTTTAGCTCTAACACTGATGATCCACCTACAAATGTGAACTGACGTTCAAAAATAAAACATTTGAAAACGGACCATTTTCCACATTTCTGAAGCATGACGTAATGGGGGAGTGTTATCTCTTTTGTCGAAAAGCAGCCGTTTTTGCTTGAACATTAAATGCCTCCAAATAGTATTTAATTCACTTCCCGAGCCCCTGGAAGCATGAAAATCACTTTAAACATGCTAATTTTAGATCTAACACTGATGATCCACCTACAAATGTGAACTGACGTTCAAAAATAAAACATTTGAAAACGGACCATTTTCAACATTTCTGAAGCATGACGTAATGGGGGGGTGTTATCTCTTTTGTCGAAAATCAGCCGTTTTTGCTTGAACATTAAATGCCTCCAAATGGTATCTAATTAACTTCCCGAGCCCCTGGAAGCATGAAAATCACTTTAAACATGCTAATTTTAGCTCTAACACTGATGATCCACCTACAAATGTGAACTGACGTTCAAAAATAAAACATTTGAAAACGGACCATTTTCTACATTTCTGAAGCATGACGTAATGGGGGGGTGTTATCTCTTTTGTCGAAAATCAGCCGTTTTTGCTTGAACATTAAATGCCTCCAAATGGTATTTAATTAACTTCCCGGGGTGAAGAAACCCTTTTTGAGAACTCAGAGTGAGTAAATTGGCCATTTTCATGCACTTTTAACCATTCCATAAATCTTGTGTTTAGGGCCCCTGGAAGCATGAAAATCACTTTAAACATGCTAATTTTAGCTCTAACACTGATGATCAACCTACAAATGTGAACTGACGTTCAAAAATAAAACATTTGAAAACGGACCATTTTCCACATTTCTGAAGCATGACGTAATGGGGGGGTGTTATCTCTTTTGTCGAAAATCAGCCGTTTTTGCTTGAACATTAAATGCCTCCAAATGGTATTTAATTAACTTCCCGGGGTGAAGAAACCCTTTTTGAGAACTCAGAGTGAGTAAATTGGCCATTTTCATGCACTTTTAACCATTCCATAAATCTTGTGTTTAGGGCCCCTGGAAGCATGAAAATCACTTTAAACATGCTAATTTTAGCTCTAACACTGATGATCCACCTACAAATGTGAACTGACGTTCAAAAATAAAACATTTGAAAACGGACCATTTTCCACATTTCTGAAGCATGACGTAATGGGGGGGTGTTATCTCTTTTGTCGAAAATCAGCCGTTTTTGCTTGAACATTAAATGCCTCCAAATGGTATTTAATTAACTTCCCGAGCCCCTGGAAGCATGAAAATCACTTTAAACATGCTAATTTTAGCTCTAACACTGATGATCCACCTACAAATGTGAACTGACGTTCAAAAATAAAACATTTGAAAACGGACCATTTTCTACATTTTTGAAGCATGACGTAATGGGGGGGTGTTATCTCTTTTGTCGAAAATCAGCCGTTTTTGCTTGAACATTAAATGCCTCCAAATGGTATTTAATTCACTTCCCGAGCCCCTGGAAGCATGAAAATCACTTTAAACGTGCTAATTTTAGCTCTAACACTGATGATCCACCTACAAATGTGAACTGACGTTCAAAAATAAAACATTCGAAAACGGACCATTTTCCACATTTCTGAAGCATGACGTAATGGGGGGGGTGTTATCTCTTTTGTCGAAAATCAGCCATTTTTGCTTGAACATTAAATGCCTCCAAATGGTATTTAATTAACTTCTCGGGGTGAAGAAACCCTTTTTGAGTACTCAGAGTGAGTAAATTGGCCATTTTCATGCACTTTTAACCATTCCATGAATCTTGTGTTTAGGGCCCCTGGAAGCATGAAAATCACTTTAAACATGCTAATTTTAGCTCTAACACTGATGATCCAGCTACAAATGTGAACTGACGTTCAAAAATAAAACATTTGAAAACGGACCATTTTCCACATTTCTGAAGCATGACGTAATGGGGGGTGTTATCTCTTTTGTCGAAAATCAGCCGTTTTTGCTTGAACATTAAATGCCTCCAAATAGTATTTAATTCACTTCCCGAGCCCCTGGAAGCATGAAAATCACTTTAAACATGCTAATTTTAGCTCTAACACTGATGATCCACCTACAAATGTGAACTGACGTTCAAAAATAAAACATTTGAAAACGGACCATTTTCCACATTTCTGAAGCATGACGTAATGGGGGGGTGTTATCTCTTTTGTCGAAAATCAGGCGTTTTTGCTTGAACATTAAATGCCTCCAAATGGTATTTAATTCACTTCCCGAGCCCCTGGAAGCATGAAAATCACTTTAAACATGCTAATTTTAGCTCTAACACTGATGATCCACCTACAAATGTGAACTGACGTTCAAAAATAAAACATTTGAAAACGGACCATTTTCCACATTTCTGAAGCATGACGTAATGGGGGGGTGTTATCTCTTTTGTCAAAAATCAGCCGTTTTTGCTTGAACATTAAAGCCTCCAAATAGTATTTAATTCACTTCCCGAGCCCCTGGAAGCATGAAAATCACTTTAAACATGCTAATTTTAGCTCTAACACTGATGATCCACCTACAAATGTGAACTGATGTTCAAAAATAAAACATTTGAAAACGGATCATTTTCAACATTTCTGAAGCATGACGTAATGGGGGGGTGTTATCTCTTTTGTCGAAAATCAGCCGTTTTTGCTTGAACATTAATTGCCTCCAAATGGTATTTAATTAACTTCCCGAGCCCCTGGAAGCATGAAAATCACTTTAAACATGCTAATTTTAGCTCTAACACTGATGATCCACCTACAAATGTGAACTGACGTTCAAAAATAAAACATTTGAAAATGGACCATTTTCTACATTTCTGAAGCATGACGTAATGGGGGGGTGTTATCTCTTTTGTCGAAAATCAGCCATTTTTGCTTGAACATTAAATGCCTCCAAATGGTATTTAATTAACTTCCCGGGGTGAAGAAACCCTTTTTGAGAACTCAGAGTGAGTAAATTGGCCATTTTCATGCACTTTTAACCATTACATAAATCTTGTGTTTAGGGCCCCTGGAAGCATGAAAATCACTTTAAACATGTTAATTTTAGCTCTAACACTGATGATCCAGCTACAAATGTGAACTGACGTTCAAAAATAAAACATTTGAAAACGGACCATTTTCCACATTTCTGAAGCATGACGTAATGGGGGGTGTTATCTCTTTTGTCGAAAATCAGCCGTTTTTGCTTGAACATTAAATGCCTCCAAATAGTATTTAATTCACTTCCCGAGCCCCTGGAAGCATGAAAATCACTTTAAACATGCTAATTTTAGCTCTAACACTGATGATCCACCTACAAATGTGAACTGACGTTCAAAAATAAAACATTTGAAAACGGACCATTTTCCACATTTCTGAAGCATGACGTAATGGGGGGGTGTTATCTCTTTTGTCAAAAATCAGCCGTTTTTGCTTGAACATTAAATGCCTCCAAATGGTATTTAATTAACTTCCCGAGCCCCTGGAAGCATGAAAATCACTTTAAACATGCTAATTTTAGCTCTAACACTGATGATCCACCTACAAATGTGAACTGACGTTCAAAAATAAAACATTTGAAAACGGACCATTTTCTACATTTCCGAAGCATGACGTAATGGGGGGGTGTTATCTCTTTTGTCGAAAATCAGCCGTTTTTGCTGGAACATTAAATGCCTCCAAATGGTATTTAATTAACTTCCCGGGGTGAAGAAAACCTTTTTGAGAACTCAGAGTGAGTAAATTGGCCATTTTCATTCACTTTTAACCATTCCATAAATCTTGTGTTTAGGGCCCCTGGAAGCATGAAAATCACTTTAAACATGCTAATTTTAGCTCTAAAACTGATGATCCACCTACAAATGTGAACTGACGTTCAAAAATAAAACATTTGAAAACGGACCATTTTCCACATTTCTGAAGCATGACGTAATGGGGGGTGTTATCTCTTTTGTCGAAAATCAGGCGTTTTTGTTTGAACATTAAATGCCTCCAAATGGTATTTAATTCACTTCCCGAGCCCCTGGAAGCATGAAAATCACTTTAAACATGCTAATTTTAGCTCTAACACTGATGATCCACCTACAAATGTGAACTGACGTTCAAAAATAAAACATTTGAAAACGGACCATTTTCCACATTTCTGAAGCATGACGTAATGGGAGGGTGTTATCTCTTTTGTCAAAAATCAGCCGTTTTTGCTTGAACATTAAATGCCTCCAAATAGTATTTAATTCACTTCCCGAGCCCCTGGAAGCATGAAAATCACTTTAAACATGCTAATTTTAGCTCTAACACTGATGATCCACCTACAAATGTGAACTGACGTTCAAAAATAAAACATTTGAAAACGGATCATTTTCAACATTTCTGAAGCATGACGTAATGGGGGGGTGTTATCTCTTTTGTCGAAAATCAGCCGTTTTTGCTTGAACATTAAATGCCTCCAAATAGTATTTAATTAACTTCCCGAGCCCCTGGAAGCATGAAAATCACTTTAAACATGCTAATTTTAGCTCTAACACTGATGATCCACCTACAAATGTGAACTGACGTTCAAAAATAAAACATTTGAAAACGGATCATTTTCAACATTTCTGAAGCATGACGTAATGGGGGGGTGTTATCTCTTTTGTCGAAAATCAGCCGTTTTTGCTTGAACATTAATTGCCTCCAAATGGTATTTAATTAACTTCCCGAGCCCCTGGAAGCATGAAAATCACTTTAAACATGCTAATTTTAGCTCTAACACTGATGATCCACCTACAAATGTGAACTGACGTTCAAAAATAAAACATTTGAAAATGGACCATTTTCTACATTTCTGAAGCATGACGTAATGGGGGGGTGTTATCTCTTTTGTCGAAAATCAGCCATTTTTGCTTGAACATTAAATGCCTCCAAATGGTATTTAATTAACTTCCCGGGGTGAAGAAACCCTTTTTGAGAACTCAGAGTGAGTAAATTGGCCATTTTCATGCACTTTTAACCATTACATAAATCTTGTGTTTAGGGCCCCTGGAAGCATGAAAATCACTTTAAACATGCTAATTTTAGCTCTAACACTGATGATCAACCTAGAAATGTGAACTGACGTTCAAAAATAAAACATTTGAAAACGGACCATTTTCCTCATTTCTGAAGCATGACGTAATGGGGGGGTGTTATCTCTTTTGTCGAAAATCAGCCGCTTTTCTTGAACATTTCATGCCTCCAAATGGTATTTAATTAACTTCCCGGGGTGAAGAAACCCTTTTTGAGAACTCAGAGTGAGTAAATTGGCCATTTTCATGCACTTTTAACCATTCCATAAATCTTGTGTTTAGGGCCCCTGGAAGCATGAAAATCACTTTAAACATGCTAATTTTAGCTCTAACACTGATGATCCACCTACAAATGTGAACTGACGTTCAAAAATAAAACATTTGAAAACGGACCATTTTCCACATTTCTGAAGCATGACGTAATGGGGGGTGTTATCTCTTTTGTCAAAAATCAGCCGTTTTTGCTTGAACATTAAATGCCTCCAAATGGTATTTAATTAACTTCCCGAGCCCCTGGAAGCATGAAAATCATTTTAAACATGCTAATTTTAGCTCTAACACTGATGATCCACCTACAAATGTGAACTGATGTTCAAAAATAAAACATTTGAAATGGACCATTTTCTACATTTTTGAAGCATGACGTAATGGGGGGGTGTTATCTCTTTTGTCGAAAATCAGCCGTTTTTGCTTGAACATTAAATGCGTCCAAATGGTATTTAATTAACTTCCCGGGGTGAAGAAACCCTTTTTGAGAACTCAGAGTGAGTAAATTGGCCATTTTCATGCACTTTTAACCATTCCATAAATCTTGTGTTTAGGGCCCCTGGAAGCATGAAAATCACTTTAAACATGCTAATTTTAGCTCTAAAACTGATGATCCACCTACAAATTGAACTGACGTTCAAAAATAAAACATTTGAAAATGGACCATTTTCCACATTTCAGAAGCATGACGTAATGGGGGGTGTTATCTCTTTTGTCGAAAATCAGGCATTTTTGTTTGAACATTAAATGCCTCCAAATGGTATTTAATTCACTTCCCGAGCCCCTGGAAGCATGAAAATCACTTTAAACATGCTAATTTTAGCTCTAACACTGATGATCCACCTACAAATGTGAACTGACGTTCAAAAATAAAACATTTGAAAACGGACCATTTTCTACATTTCTGAAGCATGACGTAATGGGGGGGTGTTATCTCTTTTGTTGAAAATCAGCCGTTTTTGCTTGAACATTAAATGCCTCCAAATGGTATTTAATTAACTTCCCGGGGTGAAGAAACCCTTTTTGAGAACTCAGAGTGAGTAAATTGGCCATTTTCATGCACTTTTAACCATTCCATAAATCTTGTGTTTAGGGCCCCTGGAAGCATGAAAATCACTTTAAACATGCTAATTTTAGCTCTAACACTGATGATCCACCTACAAATGTGAACTGACATTCAAAAATAAAACATTCGAAAACGGACCATTTTCCACATTTCTGAAGCATGACGTAATGGGGGGGGTGTTATCTCTTTTGTCGAAAATCAGCCATTTTTGCTTGAACATTAAATGCCTCCAAATGGTATTTAATTAACTTCTCGGGGTGAAGAAACCCTTTTTGAGTACTCAGAGTGAGTAAATTGGCCATTTTCATGCACTTTTACCCATTCCATAAATCTTGTGTTTAGGGCCCCTGGAAGCATGAAAATCACTTTAAACATGCTAATTTTAGCTCTAACACTGATGATCCAGCTACAAATGTGAACTGACGTTCAAAAATTAAACATTTGAAAACGGACCATTTTCCACATTTCTGAAGCATGACGTAATGGGGGGTGGTATCTCTTTTGTCGAAAATCAGCCATTTTTGCTTGAACATTAAATGCCTCCAAATGGTATTTAATTAACTTCCCGAGCCCCTGGAAGCATGAAAATCACTTTAAACATGCTAATTTTAGCTCTAACACTGATGATCCAGCTACAAATGTGATCTGACGTTCAAAAATAAAACATTTGAAAACGGACCATTTTCAACATTTCTGAAGCATGACGTAATGGGGGGGTGTTATCTCTTTTGTCGAAAATCAGCCGTTTTTGCTTGAACATTAAATGCCTCCAAATGGTATTTAATTAACTTCCCGAGCCCCTGGAAGCATGAAAATCACTTTAAACATGCTAATTTTAGCTCTAACACTGATGATCCACCTACAAATATGAACTGACGTTCAAAAATAAAACATTTGAAAACGGACCATTTTCTACATTTCTGAAGCATGACGTAATGGGGGGGTGTTATCTCTTTTGTCGAAAATCAGCCGTTTTTGCTTGAACATTAAATGCCTCCAAATGGTATTTAATTAACTTCCCGGGGTGAAGAAACCCTTTTTGAGAACTCAGAGTGAGTAAATTGGCCATTTTCATGCACTTTTAACCATTCCATAAATCTTGTGTTTAGGGCCCCTGGAAGCATGAAAATCACTTTAAACGTGCTAATTTTAGCTCTAACACTGATGATCAACCTACAAATGTGAACTGACGTTCAAAAATAAAACATTTGAAAACGGACCATTTTCCACATTTCTGAAGCATGACGTAATGGGGGGGTGTTATCTCTTTTGTCGAAAATCAGCCGTTTTTGCTTGAACATTAAATGCCTCCAAATGGTATTTAATTAACTTCCCGGGGTGAAGAAACCCTTTTTGAGAACTCAGAGTGAGTAAATTGGCCATTTTCATGCACTTTTAACCATTCCATAAATCTTGTGTTTAGGGCCCCTGGAAGCATGAAAATCACTTTAAACATGCTAATTTTAGCTCTAACACTGATGATCCACCCTCAAATGTGAACTGACGTTCAAAAATAAAACATTTGAAAATGGACCATTCTCCACATTTCTGAAGCATGACGTAATGGGGGGTATTATCTCTTTTGTCAAAAATCAACCATTTTTGCTTGAACATTAAATGCCTCCAAATGGTATTTAATTAACTTCCCGAGCCCCTGGAAACATGAAAATCACTTTAAACATGCTAATTTTAGCTCTAACACTGATGATCCACCTACAAATGTGAACTGACGTTCAAAAATAAAACATTTGAAAACGGACCATTTTCTACATTTTTGAAGCATGACGTAATGGGGGGGGTGTTATCTCTTTTGTCGAAAATCAGCCGTTTTTGCTTGAACATTAAATGCCTCCAAATGGTATTTAATTCACTTCCCAAGCCCCTGGAAGCATGAAAATCACTTTAAACATGCTAATTTTAGCTCTAACACTGATGATCCACCTACAAATGTGAACTGACGTTCAAAAATAAAACATTTGAAAACGGACCATTTTCCACATTTCTGAAGCATGACGTAATGGGGGGTGTTATCTCTTTTGTCGAAAATCAGCCATTTTTGCTTGAACATTAAATGCCTCCAAATGGTATTTAATTAACTTCTCGGGGTGAAGAAACCCTTTTTGAGTACTCAGAGTGAGTAAATTGGCCATTTTCATGCACTTTTAACCATTCCATAAATCTTGTGTTTAGGGCCCCTGGAAGCATGAAAATCACTTTAAACATGCTAATTTTAGCTCTAACACTGATGATCCAGCTACAAATGTGAACTGACGTTCAAAAATAAAACATTTGAAAACGGACCATTTTCCACATTTCTGAAGCATGACGTAATGGGGGGTGTTATCTCTTTTGTCGAAAATCAGCCGTTTTTGCTTGAACATTAAATGCCTCCAAATAGTATTTAATTCACTTCCCGAGCCCCTGGAAGCATGAAAATCACTTTAAACATGCTAATTTTAGCTCTAACACTGATGATCCACCTACAAATGTGAACTGACGTTCAAAAATAAAACATTTGAAAACGGACCATTTTCCACATTTCTGAAGCATGACGTAATGGGGGGGGGGGTGTTATCTCTTTTGTCAAAAATCAGCCGTTTTTGCTTGAACATTAAATGCCTCCAAATGGTATTTAATTAACTTCCCGAGCCCCTGGAAGCATGAAAATCACTTTAAACATGCTAATTTTAGCTCTAACACTGATGATCCACCTACAAATGTGAACTGACGTTCAAAAATAAAACATTTGAAAACGGACCATTTTCTACATTTCCGAAGCATGACGTAATGGGGGGGTGTTATCTCTTTTGTCGAAAATCAGCCGTTTTTGCTGGAACATTAAATGCCTCCAAATGGTATTTAATTAACTTCCCGGGGTGAAGAAAACCTTTTTGAGAACTCAGAGTGAGTAAATTGGCCATTTTCATTCACTTTTAACCATTCCATAAATCTTGTGTTTAGGGCCCCTGGCAGCATGAAAATCACTTTAAACATGCTAATTTTAGCTCTAAAACTGATGATCCACCTACAAATGTGAACTGACGTTCAAAAATAAAACATTTGAAAACGGACCATTTTCCACATTTCTGAAGCATGACGTAATGGGGGGTGTTATCTCTTTTGTTGAAAATCAGGCGTTTTTGCTTGAACATTAAATGCCTCCAAATGGTATTTAATTCACTTCCCGAGCCCCTGGAAGCATGAAAATCACTTTAAACATGCTAATTTTAGCTCTAACACTGATGATCCACCTACAAATGTGAACTGACGTTCAAAAATAAAACATTTGAAAACGGACCATTTTCCACATTTCTGAAGCATGACGTAATGGGGGGGTGTTATCTCTTTTGTCAAAAATCAGCCGTTTTTGCTTGAACATTAAATGCCTCCAAATAGTATTTAATTCACTTCCCGAGCCCCTGGAAGCATGAAAATCACTTTAAACATGCTAATTTTAGCTCTAACACTGATGATCCACCTACAAATGTGAACTGACGTTCAAAAATAAAACATTTGAAAACGGATCATTTTCAACATTTCTGAAGCATGACGTAATGGGGGGGTGTTATCTCTTTTGTCGAAAATCAGCCATTTTTGCTTGAACATTAAATGCCTCCAAATGGTATTTAATTAACTTACCGGGGTGAAGAAACCCTTTTTGAGAACTCAGAGTGAGTAAATTGGCCATTTTCATGCACTTTTAACCATTCCATAAATCTTGTGTTTAGGGCCCCTGGAAGCATGAAAATCACTTTAAACATGCTAATTTTAGCTCTAAAACTGATGATCCACCTACAAATGTGAACTGACGTTCAAAAATAAAACATTTGAAAACGGACCATTTTCCACATTTCTGAAGCATGACGTAATGGGGGGTGTTATCTCTTTTGTCGAAAATCAGGCGTTTTTGTTTGAACATTAAATGCCTCCAAATGGTATTTAATTCACTTCCCGAGCCCCTGGAAGCATGAAAATCACTTAAAACATGCTAATTTTAGCTCTAACACTGATGATCCACCTACAAATGTGAACTGACGTTCAAAAATAAAACATTTGAAAACGGACCATTTTCCACATTTCTGAAGCATGACGTAATGGGGGGGTGTTATCTCTTTTGTCGAAAATCAGCCATTTTTGCTTGAACATTAAATGTCTCCAAATGGTATTTAATTAACTTCTCGGGGTGAAGAAACCCTTTTTGAGTACTCAGAGTGAGTAAATTGGCCATTTTCATGCACTTTTAACCATTCCATAAATCTTGTGTTTAGGGCCCCTGGAAGCATGAAAATCACTTTAAACATGCTAATTTTAGCTCTAACACTGATGATCCAGCTACAAATGTGAACTGACGTTCAAAAATAAAACATTTGAAAACGGACCCTTCTCCACATATCTGAAGCATGACGTAATGGGGGGGTGTTATCTCTTTTGTCGAAAATCAGCCGTTTTTGCTTGAACATTAAATGCCTCCAAATAGTATTTAATTAACTTCCCGGGGTGAAGAAACCCTTTTTGAGAACTCAGAGTGAGTAAATTGGCCATTTTCATTCACTTTTAACCATTCCATAAATCTTGTGTTTAGGGCCCCTGGAAGCATGAAAATCACTTTAAACATGCTAATTTTAGCTCTAAAACTGATGATCCACCTACAAATGTGAACTGACGTTCAAAAATAAAACATTTGAAAACGGACTATTTTCCACATTTCTGAAGCATGACGTAATGGGGGGGTGTTATCTCTTTTGTCGAAAATCAGCCGTTTTTGCTCTAACATTAAATGCCTCCAAATGGTATTTAATTAACTTCCCGGGGTGAAGAAACCCTTTTTGAGAACTCAGAGTGAGTAAATTGGCCATTTTCATGCACTTTTAACCATTCCATAAATCTTGTGTTTTGGGCCCCAAGAAGCATGAAAATCACTTTAAACATGCTAATTTTAGCTCTAACACTGATGATCCACCTACAAATGTGAACTGACGTTCAAAAATAAAACATTTGAAAACGGACCATTTTCCACATTTCTGAAGCATGACGTAATGGGGGGTGTTATCTCTTTTGTCGAAAATCAGGCGTTTTTGCTTGAACATTAAATGCCTCCAAATGGTATTTAATTCACTTCCCGAGCCCCTGGAAGCATGAAAATCACTTTAAACATGCTAATTTTAGCTCTAACACTGATGATCCACCTACAAATGTGAACTGACGTTCAAAAATAAAACATTTGAAAACGGACCATTTTCCACATTTCTGAAGCATGACGTAATGGGGGGGTGTTATCTCTTTTGTCGAAAAGCAGCCGTTTTTGCTTGAACATTAAATGCCTCCAAATAGTATTTAATTCACTTCCCGAGCCCCTGGAAGCATGAAAATCACTTTAAACATGCTAATTTTAGATCTAACACTGATGATCCACCTACAAATGTGAACTGACGTTCAAAAATAAAACATTTGAAAACGGACCATTTTCAACATTTCTGAAGCATGACGTAATGGGGGGGTGTTATCTCTTTTGTCGAAAATCAGCCGTTTTTGCTTGAACATTAAATGCCTCCAAATGGTATCTAATTAACTTCCCGAGCCCCTGGAAGCATGAAAATCACTTTAAACATGCTAATTTTAGCTCTAACACTGATGATCCACCTACAAATGTGAACTGACGTTCAAAAATAAAACATTTGAAAACGGACCATTTTCTACATTTCTGAAGCATGACGTAATGGGGGGGTGTTATCTCTTTTGTCGAAAATCAGCCGTTTTTGCTTGAACATTAAATGCCTCCAAATGGTATTTAATTAACTTCCCGGGGTGAAGAAACCCTTTTTGAGAACTCAGAGTGAGTAAATTGGCCATTTTCATGCACTTTTAACCATTCCATAAATCTTGTGTTTAGGGCCCCTGGAAGCATGAAAATCACTTTAAACATGCTAATTTTAGCTCTAACACTGATGATCAACCTACAAATGTGAACTGACGTTCAAAAATAAAACATTTGAAAACGGACCATTTTCCACATTTCTGAAGCATGACGTAATGGGGGGGTGTTATCTCTTTTGTCGAAAATCAGCCGTTTTTGCTTGAACATTAAATGCCTCCAAATGGTATTTAATTAACTTCCCGGGGTGAAGAAACCCTTTTTGAGAACTCAGAGTGAGTAAATTGGCCATTTTCATGCACTTTTAACCATTCCATAAATCTTGTGTTTAGGGCCCCTGGAAGCATGAAAATCACTTTAAACATGCTAATTTTAGCTCTAACACTGATGATCCACCTACAAATGTGAACTGACGTTCAAAAATAAAACATTTGAAAACGGACCATTTTCCACATTTCTGAAGCATGACGTAATGGGGGGGTGTTATCTCTTTTGTCAAAAATCAGCCGTTTTTGCTTGAACATTAAAGCCTCCAAATAGTATTTAATTCACTTCCCGAGCCCCTGGAAGCATGAAAATCACTTTAAACATGCTAATTTTAGCTCTAACACTGATGATCCACCTACAAATGTGAACTGATGTTCAAAAATAAAACATTTGAAAACGGATCATTTTCAACATTTCTGAAGCATGACGTAATGGGGGGGTGTTATCTCTTTTGTCGAAAATCAGCCGTTTTTGCTTGAACATTAATTGCCTCCAAATGGTATTTAATTAACTTCCCGAGCCCCTGGAAGCATGAAAATCACTTTAAACATGCTAATTTTAGCTCTAACACTGATGATCCACCTACAAATGTGAACTGACGTTCAAAAATAAAACATTTGAAAATGGACCATTTTCTACATTTCTGAAGCATGACGTAATGGGGGGGTGTTATCTCTTTTGTCGAAAATCAGCCATTTTTGCTTGAACATTAAATGCCTCCAAATGGTATTTAATTAACTTCCCGGGGTGAAGAAACCCTTTTTGAGAACTCAGAGTGAGTAAATTGGCCATTTTCATGCACTTTTAACCATTACATAAATCTTGTGTTTAGGGCCCCTGGAAGCATGAAAATCACTTTAAACATGTTAATTTTAGCTCTAACACTGATGATCCAGCTACAAATGTGAACTGACGTTCAAAAATAAAACATTTGAAAACGGACCATTTTCCACATTTCTGAAGCATGACGTAATGGGGGGTGTTATCTCTTTTGTCGAAAATCAGCCGTTTTTGCTTGAACATTAAATGCCTCCAAATAGTATTTAATTCACTTCCCGAGCCCCTGGAAGCATGAAAATCACTTTAAACATGCTAATTTTAGCTCTAACACTGATGATCCACCTACAAATGTGAACTGACGTTCAAAAATAAAACATTTGAAAACGGACCATTTTCCACATTTCTGAAGCATGACGTAATGGGGGGGTGTTATCTCTTTTGTCAAAAATCAGCCGTTTTTGCTTGAACATTAAATGCCTCCAAATGGTATTTAATTAACTTCCCGAGCCCCTGGAAGCATGAAAATCACTTTAAACATGCTAATTTTAGCTCTAACACTGATGATCCACCTACAAATGTGAACTGACGTTCAAAAATAAAACATTTGAAAACGGACCATTTTCTACATTTCCGAAGCATGACGTAATGGGGGGGTGTTATCTCTTTTGTCGAAAATCAGCCGTTTTTGCTGGAACATTAAATGCCTCCAAATGGTATTTAATTAACTTCCCGGGGTGAAGAAAACCTTTTTGAGAACTCAGAGTGAGTAAATTGGCCATTTTCATTCACTTTTAACCATTCCATAAATCTTGTGTTTAGGGCCCCTGGAAGCATGAAAATCACTTTAAACATGCTAATTTTAGCTCTAAAACTGATGATCCACCTACAAATGTGAACTGACGTTCAAAAATAAAACATTTGAAAACGGACCATTTTCCACATTTCTGAAGCATGACGTAATGGGGGGTGTTATCTCTTTTGTCGAAAATCAGGCGTTTTTGTTTGAACATTAAATGCCTCCAAATGGTATTTAATTCACTTCCCGAGCCCCTGGAAGCATGAAAATCACTTTAAACATGCTAATTTTAGCTCTAACACTGATGATCCACCTACAAATGTGAACTGACGTTCAAAAATAAAACATTTGAAAACGGACCATTTTCCACATTTCTGAAGCATGACGTAATGGGAGGGTGTTATCTCTTTTGTCAAAAATCAGCCGTTTTTGCTTGAACATTAAATGCCTCCAAATAGTATTTAATTCACTTCCCGAGCCCCTGGAAGCATGAAAATCACTTTAAACATGCTAATTTTAGCTCTAACACTGATGATCCACCTACAAATGTGAACTGACGTTCAAAAATAAAACATTTGAAAACGGATCATTTTCAACATTTCTGAAGCATGACGTAATGGGGGGGTGTTATCTCTTTTGTCGAAAATCAGCCGTTTTTGCTTGAACATTAAATGCCTCCAAATAGTATTTAATTAACTTCCCGAGCCCCTGGAAGCATGAAAATCACTTTAAACATGCTAATTTTAGCTCTAACACTGATGATCCACCTACAAATGTGAACTGACGTTCAAAAATAAAACATTTGAAAACGGATCATTTTCAACATTTCTGAAGCATGACGTAATGGGGGGGTGTTATCTCTTTTGTCGAAAATCAGCCGTTTTTGCTTGAACATTAATTGCCTCCAAATGGTATTTAATTAACTTCCCGAGCCCCTGGAAGCATGAAAATCACTTTAAACATGCTAATTTTAGCTCTAACACTGATGATCCACCTACAAATGTGAACTGACGTTCAAAAATAAAACATTTGAAAATGGACCATTTTCTACATTTCTGAAGCATGACGTAATGGGGGGGTGTTATCTCTTTTGTCGAAAATCAGCCATTTTTGCTTGAACATTAAATGCCTCCAAATGGTATTTAATTAACTTCCCGGGGTGAAGAAACCCTTTTTGAGAACTCAGAGTGAGTAAATTGGCCATTTTCATGCACTTTTAACCATTACATAAATCTTGTGTTTAGGGCCCCTGGAAGCATGAAAATCACTTTAAACATGCTAATTTTAGCTCTAACACTGATGATCAACCTAGAAATGTGAACTGACGTTCAAAAATAAAACATTTGAAAACGGACCATTTTCCTCATTTCTGAAGCATGACGTAATGGGGGGGTGTTATCTCTTTTGTCGAAAATCAGCCGCTTTTCTTGAACATTTCATGCCTCCAAATGGTATTTAATTAACTTCCCGGGGTGAAGAAACCCTTTTTGAGAACTCAGAGTGAGTAAATTGGCCATTTTCATGCACTTTTAACCATTCCATAAATCTTGTGTTTAGGGCCCCTGGAAGCATGAAAATCACTTTAAACATGCTAATTTTAGCTCTAACACTGATGATCCACCTACAAATGTGAACTGACGTTCAAAAATAAAACATTTGAAAACGGACCATTTTCCACATTTCTGAAGCATGACGTAATGGGGGGTGTTATCTCTTTTGTCAAAAATCAGCCGTTTTTGCTTGAACATTAAATGCCTCCAAATGGTATTTAATTAACTTCCCGAGCCCCTGGAAGCATGAAAATCATTTTAAACATGCTAATTTTAGCTCTAACACTGATGATCCACCTACAAATGTGAACTGATGTTCAAAAATAAAACATTTGAAATGGACCATTTTCTACATTTTTGAAGCATGACGTAATGGGGGGGTGTTATCTCTTTTGTCGAAAATCAGCCGTTTTTGCTTGAACATTAAATGCGTCCAAATGGTATTTAATTAACTTCCCGGGGTGAAGAAACCCTTTTTGAGAACTCAGAGTGAGTAAATTGGCCATTTTCATGCACTTTTAACCATTCCATAAATCTTGTGTTTAGGGCCCCTGGAAGCATGAAAATCACTTTAAACATGCTAATTTTAGCTCTAAAACTGATGATCCACCTACAAATTGAACTGACGTTCAAAAATAAAACATTTGAAAATGGACCATTTTCCACATTTCAGAAGCATGACGTAATGGGGGGTGTTATCTCTTTTGTCGAAAATCAGGCATTTTTGTTTGAACATTAAATGCCTCCAAATGGTATTTAATTCACTTCCCGAGCCCCTGGAAGCATGAAAATCACTTTAAACATGCTAATTTTAGCTCTAACACTGATGATCCACCTACAAATGTGAACTGACGTTCAAAAATAAAACATTTGAAAACGGACCATTTTCTACATTTCTGAAGCATGACGTAATGGGGGGGTGTTATCTCTTTTGTTGAAAATCAGCCGTTTTTGCTTGAACATTAAATGCCTCCAAATGGTATTTAATTAACTTCCCGGGGTGAAGAAACCCTTTTTGAGAACTCAGAGTGAGTAAATTGGCCATTTTCATGCACTTTTAACCATTCCATAAATCTTGTGTTTAGGGCCCCTGGAAGCATGAAAATCACTTTAAACATGCTAATTTTAGCTCTAACACTGATGATCCACCTACAAATGTGAACTGACATTCAAAAATAAAACATTCGAAAACGGACCATTTTCCACATTTCTGAAGCATGACGTAATGGGGGGGGTGTTATCTCTTTTGTCGAAAATCAGCCATTTTTGCTTGAACATTAAATGCCTCCAAATGGTATTTAATTAACTTCTCGGGGTGAAGAAACCCTTTTTGAGTACTCAGAGTGAGTAAATTGGCCATTTTCATGCACTTTTACCCATTCCATAAATCTTGTGTTTAGGGCCCCTGGAAGCATGAAAATCACTTTAAACATGCTAATTTTAGCTCTAACACTGATGATCCAGCTACAAATGTGAACTGACGTTCAAAAATTAAACATTTGAAAACGGACCATTTTCCACATTTCTGAAGCATGACGTAATGGGGGGTGGTATCTCTTTTGTCGAAAATCAGCCATTTTTGCTTGAACATTAAATGCCTCCAAATGGTATTTAATTAACTTCCCGAGCCCCTGGAAGCATGAAAATCACTTTAAACATGCTAATTTTAGCTCTAACACTGATGATCCAGCTACAAATGTGATCTGACGTTCAAAAATAAAACATTTGAAAACGGACCATTTTCAACATTTCTGAAGCATGACGTAATGGGGGGGTGTTATCTCTTTTGTCGAAAATCAGCCGTTTTTGCTTGAACATTAAATGCCTCCAAATGGTATTTAATTAACTTCCCGAGCCCCTGGAAGCATGAAAATCACTTTAAACATGCTAATTTTAGCTCTAACACTGATGATCCACCTACAAATATGAACTGACGTTCAAAAATAAAACATTTGAAAACGGACCATTTTCTACATTTCTGAAGCATGACGTAATGGGGGGGTGTTATCTCTTTTGTCGAAAATCAGCCGTTTTTGCTTGAACATTAAATGCCTCCAAATGGTATTTAATTAACTTCCCGGGGTGAAGAAACCCTTTTTGAGAACTCAGAGTGAGTAAATTGGCCATTTTCATGCACTTTTAACCATTCCATAAATCTTGTGTTTAGGGCCCCTGGAAGCATGAAAATCACTTTAAACGTGCTAATTTTAGCTCTAACACTGATGATCAACCTACAAATGTGAACTGACGTTCAAAAATAAAACATTTGAAAACGGACCATTTTCCACATTTCTGAAGCATGACGTAATGGGGGGGTGTTATCTCTTTTGTCGAAAATCAGCCGTTTTTGCTTGAACATTAAATGCCTCCAAATGGTATTTAATTAACTTCCCGGGGTGAAGAAACCCTTTTTGAGAACTCAGAGTGAGTAAATTGGCCATTTTCATGCACTTTTAACCATTCCATAAATCTTGTGTTTAGGGCCCCTGGAAGCATGAAAATCACTTTAAACATGCTAATTTTAGCTCTAACACTGATGATCCACCCTCAAATGTGAACTGACGTTCAAAAATAAAACATTTGAAAATGGACCATTCTCCACATTTCTGAAGCATGACGTAATGGGGGGTATTATCTCTTTTGTCAAAAATCAACCATTTTTGCTTGAACATTAAATGCCTCCAAATGGTATTTAATTAACTTCCCGAGCCCCTGGAAACATGAAAATCACTTTAAACATGCTAATTTTAGCTCTAACACTGATGATCCACCTACAAATGTGAACTGACGTTCAAAAATAAAACATTTGAAAACGGACCATTTTCTACATTTTTGAAGCATGACGTAATGGGGGGGGTGTTATCTCTTTTGTCGAAAATCAGCCGTTTTTGCTTGAACATTAAATGCCTCCAAATGGTATTTAATTCACTTCCCAAGCCCCTGGAAGCATGAAAATCACTTTAAACATGCTAATTTTAGCTCTAACACTGATGATCCACCTACAAATGTGAACTGACGTTCAAAAATAAAACATTTGAAAACGGACCATTTTCCACATTTCTGAAGCATGACGTAATGGGGGGTGTTATCTCTTTTGTCGAAAATCAGCCATTTTTGCTTGAACATTAAATGCCTCCAAATGGTATTTAATTAACTTCTCGGGGTGAAGAAACCCTTTTTGAGTACTCAGAGTGAGTAAATTGGCCATTTTCATGCACTTTTAACCATTCCATAAATCTTGTGTTTAGGGCCCCTGGAAGCATGAAAATCACTTTAAACATGCTAATTTTAGCTCTAACACTGATGATCCAGCTACAAATGTGAACTGACGTTCAAAAATAAAACATTTGAAAACGGACCATTTTCCACATTTCTGAAGCATGACGTAATGGGGGGTGTTATCTCTTTTGTCGAAAATCAGCCGTTTTTGCTTGAACATTAAATGCCTCCAAATAGTATTTAATTCACTTCCCGAGCCCCTGGAAGCATGAAAATCACTTTAAACATGCTAATTTTAGCTCTAACACTGATGATCCACCTACAAATGTGAACTGACGTTCAAAAATAAAACATTTGAAAACGGACCATTTTCCACATTTCTGAAGCATGACGTAATGGGGGGGGGGGTGTTATCTCTTTTGTCAAAAATCAGCCGTTTTTGCTTGAACATTAAATGCCTCCAAATGGTATTTAATTAACTTCCCGAGCCCCTGGAAGCATGAAAATCACTTTAAACATGCTAATTTTAGCTCTAACACTGATGATCCACCTACAAATGTGAACTGACGTTCAAAAATAAAACATTTGAAAACGGACCATTTTCTACATTTCCGAAGCATGACGTAATGGGGGGGTGTTATCTCTTTTGTCGAAAATCAGCCGTTTTTGCTGGAACATTAAATGCCTCCAAATGGTATTTAATTAACTTCCCGGGGTGAAGAAAACCTTTTTGAGAACTCAGAGTGAGTAAATTGGCCATTTTCATTCACTTTTAACCATTCCATAAATCTTGTGTTTAGGGCCCCTGGCAGCATGAAAATCACTTTAAACATGCTAATTTTAGCTCTAAAACTGATGATCCACCTACAAATGTGAACTGACGTTCAAAAATAAAACATTTGAAAACGGACCATTTTCCACATTTCTGAAGCATGACGTAATGGGGGGTGTTATCTCTTTTGTTGAAAATCAGGCGTTTTTGCTTGAACATTAAATGCCTCCAAATGGTATTTAATTCACTTCCCGAGCCCCTGGAAGCATGAAAATCACTTTAAACATGCTAATTTTAGCTCTAACACTGATGATCCACCTACAAATGTGAACTGACGTTCAAAAATAAAACATTTGAAAACGGACCATTTTCCACATTTCTGAAGCATGACGTAATGGGGGGGTGTTATCTCTTTTGTCAAAAATCAGCCGTTTTTGCTTGAACATTAAATGCCTCCAAATAGTATTTAATTCACTTCCCGAGCCCCTGGAAGCATGAAAATCACTTTAAACATGCTAATTTTAGCTCTAACACTGATGATCCACCTACAAATGTGAACTGACGTTCAAAAATAAAACATTTGAAAACGGATCATTTTCAACATTTCTGAAGCATGACGTAATGGGGGGGTGTTATCTCTTTTGTCGAAAATCAGCCATTTTTGCTTGAACATTAAATGCCTCCAAATGGTATTTAATTAACTTACCGGGGTGAAGAAACCCTTTTTGAGAACTCAGAGTGAGTAAATTGGCCATTTTCATGCACTTTTAACCATTCCATAAATCTTGTGTTTAGGGCCCCTGGAAGCATGAAAATCACTTTAAACATGCTAATTTTAGCTCTAAAACTGATGATCCACCTACAAATGTGAACTGACGTTCAAAAATAAAACATTTGAAAACGGACCATTTTCCACATTTCTGAAGCATGACGTAATGGGGGGTGTTATCTCTTTTGTCGAAAATCAGGCGTTTTTGTTTGAACATTAAATGCCTCCAAATGGTATTTAATTCACTTCCCGAGCCCCTGGAAGCATGAAAATCACTTAAAACATGCTAATTTTAGCTCTAACACTGATGATCCACCTACAAATGTGAACTGACGTTCAAAAATAAAACATTTGAAAACGGACCATTTTCCACATTTCTGAAGCATGACGTAATGGGGGGGTGTTATCTCTTTTGTCGAAAATCAGCCATTTTTGCTTGAACATTAAATGTCTCCAAATGGTATTTAATTAACTTCTCGGGGTGAAGAAACCCTTTTTGAGTACTCAGAGTGAGTAAATTGGCCATTTTCATGCACTTTTAACCATTCCATAAATCTTGTGTTTAGGGCCCCTGGAAGCATGAAAATCACTTTAAACATGCTAATTTTAGCTCTAACACTGATGATCCAGCTACAAATGTGAACTGACGTTCAAAAATAAAACATTTGAAAACGGACCCTTCTCCACATATCTGAAGCATGACGTAATGGGGGGGTGTTATCTCTTTTGTCGAAAATCAGCCGTTTTTGCTTGAACATTAAATGCCTCCAAATAGTATTTAATTAACTTCCCGGGGTGAAGAAACCCTTTTTGAGAACTCAGAGTGAGTAAATTGGCCATTTTCATTCACTTTTAACCATTCCATAAATCTTGTGTTTAGGGCCCCTGGAAGCATGAAAATCACTTTAAACATGCTAATTTTAGCTCTAAAACTGATGATCCACCTACAAATGTGAACTGACGTTCAAAAATAAAACATTTGAAAACGGACTATTTTCCACATTTCTGAAGCATGACGTAATGGGGGGGTGTTATCTCTTTTGTCGAAAATCAGCCGTTTTTGCTCTAACATTAAATGCCTCCAAATGGTATTTAATTAACTTCCCGGGGTGAAGAAACCCTTTTTGAGAACTCAGAGTGAGTAAATTGGCCATTTTCATGCACTTTTAACCATTCCATAAATCTTGTGTTTTGGGCCCCAAGAAGCATGAAAATCACTTTAAACATGCTAATTTTAGCTCTAACACTGATGATCCACCTACAAATGTGAACTGACGTTCAAAAATAAAACATTTGAAAACGGACCATTTTCCACATTTCTGAAGCATGACGTAATGGGGGGTGTTATCTCTTTTGTCGAAAATCAGGCGTTTTTGCTTGAACATTAAATGCCTCCAAATGGTATTTAATTCACTTCCCGAGCCCCTGGAAGCATGAAAATCACTTTAAACATGCTAATTTTAGCTCTAACACTGATGATCCACCTACAAATGTGAACTGACGTTCAAAAATAAAACATTTGAAAACGGACCATTTTCCACATTTCTGAAGCATGACGTAATGGGGGGGTGTTATCTCTTTTGTCGAAAAGCAGCCGTTTTTGCTTGAACATTAAATGCCTCCAAATAGTATTTAATTCACTTCCCGAGCCCCTGGAAGCATGAAAATCACTTTAAACATGCTAATTTTAGATCTAACACTGATGATCCACCTACAAATGTGAACTGACGTTCAAAAATAAAACATTTGAAAACGGACCATTTTCAACATTTCTGAAGCATGACGTAATGGGGGGGTGTTATCTCTTTTGTCGAAAATCAGCCGTTTTTGCTTGAACATTAAATGCCTCCAAATGGTATCTAATTAACTTCCCGAGCCCCTGGAAGCATGAAAATCACTTTAAACATGCTAATTTTAGCTCTAACACTGATGATCCACCTACAAATGTGAACTGACGTTCAAAAATAAAACATTTGAAAACGGACCATTTTCTACATTTCTGAAGCATGACGTAATGGGGGGGTGTTATCTCTTTTGTCGAAAATCAGCCGTTTTTGCTTGAACATTAAATGCCTCCAAATGGTATTTAATTAACTTCCCGGGGTGAAGAAACCCTTTTTGAGAACTCAGAGTGAGTAAATTGGCCATTTTCATGCACTTTTAACCATTCCATAAATCTTGTGTTTAGGGCCCCTGGAAGCATGAAAATCACTTTAAACATGCTAATTTTAGCTCTAACACTGATGATCAACCTACAAATGTGAACTGACGTTCAAAAATAAAACATTTGAAAACGGACCATTTTCCACATTTCTGAAGCATGACGTAATGGGGGGGTGTTATCTCTTTTGTCGAAAATCAGCCGTTTTTGCTTGAACATTAAATGCCTCCAAATGGTATTTAATTAACTTCCCGGGGTGAAGAAACCCTTTTTGAGAACTCAGAGTGAGTAAATTGGCCATTTTCATGCACTTTTAACCATTCCATAAATCTTGTGTTTAGGGCCCCTGGAAGCATGAAAATCACTTTAAACATGCTAATTTTAGCTCTAACACTGATGATCCACCTACAAATGTGAACTGACGTTCAAAAATAAAACATTTGAAAACGGACCATTTTCCACATTTCTGAAGCATGACGTAATGGGGGGGTGTTATCTCTTTTGTCGAAAATCAGCCGTTTTTGCTTGAACATTAAATGCCTCCAAATGGTATTTAATTAACTTCCCGAGCCCCTGGAAGCATGAAAATCACTTTAAACATGCTAATTTTAGCTCTAACACTGATGATCCACCTACAAATGTGAACTGACGTTCAAAAATAAAACATTTGAAAACGGACCATTTTCTACATTTTTGAAGCATGACGTAATGGGGGGGTGTTATCTCTTTTGTCGAAAATCAGCCGTTTTTGCTTGAACATTAAATGCCTCCAAATGGTATTTAATTCACTTCCCGAGCCCCTGGAAGCATGAAAATCACTTTAAACGTGCTAATTTTAGCTCTAACACTGATGATCCACCTACAAATGTGAACTGACGTTCAAAAATAAAACATTCGAAAACGGACCATTTTCCACATTTCTGAAGCATGACGTAATGGGGGGGGTGTTATCTCTTTTGTCGAAAATCAGCCATTTTGCTTGAACATTAAATGCCTCCAAATGGTATTTAATTAACTTCTCGGGGTGAAGAAACCCTTTTTGAGTACTCAGAGTGAGTAAATTGGCCATTTTCATGCACTTTTAACCATTCCATGAATCTTGTGTTTAGGGCCCCTGGAAGCATGAAAATCACTTTAAACATGCTAATTTTAGCTCTAACACTGATGATCCAGCTACAAATGTGAACTGACGTTCAAAAATAAAACATTTGAAAACGGACCATTTTCCACATTTCTGAAGCATGACGTAATGGGGGGTGTTATCTCTTTTGTCGAAAATCAGCCGTTTTTGCTTGAACATTAAATGCCTCCAAATAGTATTTAATTCACTTCCCGAGCCCCTGGAAGCATGAAAATCACTTTAAACATGCTAATTTTAGCTCTAACACTGATGATCCACCTACAAATGTGAACTGACGTTCAAAAATAAAACATTTGAAAACGGACCATTTTCCACATTTCTGAAGCATGACGTAATGGGGGGGTGTTATCTCTTTTGTCGAAAATCAGGCGTTTTTGCTTGAACATTAAATGCCTCCAAATGGTATTTAATTCACTTCCCGAGCCCCTGGAAGCATGAAAATCACTTTAAACATGCTAATTTTAGCTCTAACACTGATGATCCACCTACAAATGTGAACTGACGTTCAAAAATAAAACATTTGAAAACGGACCATTTTCCACATTTCTGAAGCATGACGTAATGGGGGGGTGTTATCTCTTTTGTCAAAAATCAGCCGTTTTTGCTTGAACATTAAAGCCTCCAAATAGTATTTAATTCACTTCCCGAGCCCCTGGAAGCATGAAAATCACTTTAAACATGCTAATTTTAGCTCTAACACTGATGATCCACCTACAAATGTGAACTGATGTTCAAAAATAAAACATTTGAAAACGGATCATTTTCAACATTTCTGAAGCATGACGTAATGGGGGGGTGTTATCTCTTTTGTCGAAAATCAGCCGTTTTTGCTTGAACATTAATTGCCTCCAAATGGTATTTAATTAACTTCCCGAGCCCCTGGAAGCATGAAAATCACTTTAAACATGCTAATTTTAGCTCTAACACTGATGATCCACCTACAAATGTGAACTGACGTTCAAAAATAAAACATTTGAAAATGGACCATTTTCTACATTTCTGAAGCATGACGTAATGGGGGGGTGTTATCTCTTTTGTCGAAAATCAGCCATTTTTGCTTGAACATTAAATGCCTCCAAATGGTATTTAATTAACTTCCCGGGGTGAAGAAACCCTTTTTGAGAACTCAGAGTGAGTAAATTGGCCATTTTCATGCACTTTTAACCATTACATAAATCTTGTGTTTAGGGCCCCTGGAAGCATGAAAATCACTTTAAACATGTTAATTTTAGCTCTAACACTGATGATCCAGCTACAAATGTGAACTGACGTTCAAAAATAAAACATTTGAAAACGGACCATTTTCCACATTTCTGAAGCATGACGTAATGGGGGGTGTTATCTCTTTTGTCGAAAATCAGCCGTTTTTGCTTGAACATTAAATGCCTCCAAATAGTATTTAATTCACTTCCCGAGCCCCTGGAAGCATGAAAATCACTTTAAACATGCTAATTTTAGCTCTAACACTGATGATCCACCTACAAATGTGAACTGACGTTCAAAAATAAAACATTTGAAAATGGACCATTTTCTACATTTCTGAAGCATGACGTAATGGGGGGGTGTTATCTCTTTTGTCGAAAATCAGCCATTTTTGCTTGAACATTAAATGCCTCCAAATGGTATTTAATTAACTTCCCGGGGTGAAGAAACCCTTTTTGAGAACTCAGAGTGAGTAAATTGGCCATTTTCATGCACTTTTAACCATTACATAAATCTTGTGTTTAGGGCCCCTGGAAGCATGAAAATCACTTTAAACATGCTAATTTTAGCTCTAACACTGATGATCAACCTACAAATGTGAACTGACGTTCAAAAATAAAACATTTGAAAACGGACCATTTTCCTCATTTCTGAAGCATGACGTAATGGGGGGGTGTTATCTCTTTTGTCGAAAATCAGCCGCTTTTCTTGAACATTTCATGCCTCCAAATGGTATTTAATTAACTTCCCGGGGTGAAGAAACCCTTTTTGAGAACTCAGAGTGAGTAAATTGGCCATTTTCATGCACTTTTAACCATTCCATAAATCTTGTGTTTAGGGCCCCTGGAAGCATGAAAATCACTTTAAACATGCTAATTTTAGCTCTAACACTGATGATCCACCTACAAATGTGAACTGACGTTCAAAAATAAAACATTTGAAAACGGACCATTTTCCACATTTCTGAAGCATGACGTAATGGGGGGTGTTATCTCTTTTGTCAAAAATCAGCCGTTTTTGCTTGAACATTAAATGCCTCCAAATGGTATTTAATTAACTTCCCGAGCCCCTGGAAGCATGAAAATCATTTTAAACATGCTAATTTTAGCTCTAACACTGATGATCCACCTACAAATGTGAACTGATGTTCAAAAATAAAACATTTGAAATGGACCATTTTCTACATTTTTGAAGCATGACGTAATGGGGGGGTGTTATCTCTTTTGTCGAAAATCAGCCGTTTTTGCTTGAACATTAAATGCGTCCAAATGGTATTTAATTAACTTCCCGGGGTGAAGAAACCCTTTTTGAGAACTCAGAGTGAGTAAATTGGCCATTTTCATGCACTTTTAACCATTCCATAAATCTTGTGTTTAGGGCCCCTGGAAGCATGAAAATCACTTTAAACATGCTAATTTTAGCTCTAAAACTGATGATCCACCTACAAATTGAACTGACGTTCAAAAATAAAACATTTGAAAATGGACCATTTTCCACATTTCAGAAGCATGACGTAATGGGGGGTGTTATCTCTTTTGTCGAAAATCAGGCATTTTTGTTTGAACATTAAATGCCTCCAAATGGTATTTAATTCACTTCCCGAGCCCCTGGAAGCATGAAAATCACTTTAAACATGCTAATTTTAGCTCTAACACTGATGATCCACCTACAAATGTGAACTGACGTTCAAAAATAAAACATTTGAAAACGGACCATTTTCTACATTTCTGAAGCATGACGTAATGGGGGGGTGTTATCTCTTTTGTTGAAAATCAGCCGTTTTTGCTTGAACATTAAATGCCTCCAAATGGTATTTAATTAACTTCCCGGGGTGAAGAAACCCTTTTTGAGAACTCAGAGTGAGTAAATTGGCCATTTTCATGCACTTTTAACCATTCCATAAATCTTGTGTTTAGGGCCCCTGGAAGCATGAAAATCACTTTAAACATGCTAATTTTAGCTCTAACACTGATGATCCACCTACAAATGTGAACTGACATTCAAAAATAAAACATTCGAAAACGGACCATTTTCCACATTTCTGAAGCATGACGTAATGGGGGGGGTGTTATCTCTTTTGTCGAAAATCAGCCATTTTTGCTTGAACATTAAATGCCTCCAAATGGTATTTAATTAACTTCTCGGGGTGAAGAAACCCTTTTTGAGTACTCAGAGTGAGTAAATTGGCCATTTTCATGCACTTTTACCCATTCCATAAATCTTGTGTTTAGGGCCCCTGGAAGCATGAAAATCACTTTAAACATGCTAATTTTAGCTCTAACACTGATGATCCAGCTACAAATGTGAACTGACGTTCAAAAATTAAACATTTGAAAACGGACCATTTTCCACATTTCTGAAGCATGACGTAATGGGGGGTGGTATCTCTTTTGTCGAAAATCAGCCATTTTTGCTTGAACATTAAATGCCTCCAAATGGTATTTAATTAACTTCCCGAGCCCCTGGAAGCATGAAAATCACTTTAAACATGCTAATTTTAGCTCTAACACTGATGATCCAGCTACAAATGTGATCTGACGTTCAAAAATAAAACATTTGAAAACGGACCATTTTCCACATTTCTGAAGCATGACGTAATGGGGGGTGTTATCTCTTTTGTCGAAAATCAGCCGTTTTTGCTTGAACATTAAATGCCTCCAAATAGTATTTAATTCACTTCCCGAGCCCCTGGAAGCATGAAAATCACTTTAAACATGCTAATTTTAGCTCTAACACTGATGATCCACCTACAAATGTGAACTGACGTTCAAAAATAAAACATTTGAAAACGGACCATTTTCCACATTTCTGAAGCATGACGTAATGGGGGGGTGTTATCTCTTTTGTCGAAAATCAGCCATTTTTGCTTGAACATTAAATGTCTCCAAATGGTATTTAATTAACTTCTCGGGGTGAAGAAACCCTTTTTGAGTACTCAGAGTGAGTAAATTGGCCATTTTCATGCACTTTTAACCATTCCATAAATCTTGTGTTTAGGGCCCCTGGAAGCATGAAAATCACTTTAAACATGCTAATTTTAGCTCTAACACTGATGATCCAGCTACAAATGTGAACTGACGTTCAAAAATAAAACATTTGAAAACGGACCATTTTTCACATTTCTGAAGCATGACGTAATGGGGGGTGGTATCTCTTTTGTCGAAAATCAGCCATTTTTGCTTGAACATTAAATGCCTCCAAATGATATTTAATTAACTTCCCGAGCCCCTGGAAGCATGAAAATCACTTTAAACATGCTAATTTTAGCTCTAACACTGATGATCCACCTACAAATGTGACCTGACGTTCAAAAATAAAACATTTGAAAACAGACCATTTTCCACATTTCTGAAGCATGACGTAATGGGGGGGTGTTATCTCTTTTGTCGAAAATCAGCCGGTTTTGCTGGAACATTAAATGCCTCCAAATGGTATTTAATTAACTTCCCGGGGTGAAGAAACCCTTTTTGAGAACTCAGAGTGAGTAAATTGGCCATTTTCATTCACTTTTAACCATTCCATAAATCTTGTGTTTAGGGCCCCTGGAAGCATGAAAATCACTTTAAACATGCTAATTTTAGCTCTAAAACTGATGATCCACCTACAAATGTGAACTGACGTTCAAAAATAAAACATTTGAAAACGGACCATCTTCCACATTTCTGAAGCATGACGTAATGGGGGGTGTTATCTCTTTTGTCGAAAATCAGGCGTTTTTGCTTGAACATTAAATGCCTCCAAATGGTATTTAATTCACTTCCCGAGCCCCTGGAAGCATGAAAATCACTTTAAACATGCTAATTTTAGCTCTAACACTGATGATCCACCTACAAATGTGAACTGACGTTCAAAAATAAAACATTTGAAAACGGACCATTTTCCACATTTCTGAAGCATGACGTAATGGGGGGGTGTTATCTCTTTTGTCGAAAATCAGCCGTTTTTGCTTGAACATTAAATGCCTCCAAATAGTATTTAATTCACTTCCCGAGCCCCTGGAAGCATGAAAATCCCTTTAAACATGCTAATTTTAGCTCTAACACTGATGATCCACCTACAAATGTGAACTGACGTTAAAAAATAAAACATTTGAAAACGGACCATTTTCAACATTTTTGAAGCATGACGTAATGGGGGGGTGTTATCTCTTTTGTCGAAAATCAGCCGTTTTTGCTTGAACATTAAATGCCTCCAAATGGTATTTAATTCACTTCCCGAGCCCCTGGAAGCATGAAAATCACTTTAAACATGCTAATTTTAGCTCTAGCACTGATGATCCACCTACAAATGTGAACTGACGTTCAAAAATAAAACATTTGAAAACGGACCATTTTACATTTCTGAAGCATGACGTAATGGGGGGGGTGTTATCTCTTTTGTTGAAAATCAGCCGTTTTTGCTTGAACATTAAATGCCTCCAAATGGTATTTAATTAACTTCCCGGGGTGAAGAAACCCTTTTTGAGTACTCAGAGTGAGTAAATTGGCCATTTTCATGCACTTTTAACCATTCCATGAATCTTGTGTTTAGGGCCCCTGGAAGCATGAAAATCACTTTAAACATGCTAATTTTAGCTCTAACACTGATGATCCAGCTACAAATGTGAACTGACGTTCAAAAATAAAACATTTGAAAACGGACCATTTTCCACATTTCTGAAGCATGACGTAATGGGGGGTGTTATCTCTTTTGTCGAAAATCAGCCGTTTTTGCTTGAACATTAAATGCCTCCAAATAGTATTTAATTCACTTCCCGAGCCCCTGGAAGCATGAAAATCACTTTAAACATGCTAATTTTAGCTCTAACACTGATGATCCACCTACAAATGTGAACTGACGTTCAAAAATAAAACATTTGAAAACGGACCATTTTCCACATTTCTGAAGCATGACGTAATGGGGGGGTGTTATCTCTTTTGTCAAAAATCAGGCGTTTTTGCTTGAACATTAAATGCCTCCAAATGGTATTTAATTCACTTCCCGAGCCCCTGGAAGCATGAAAATCACTTTAAACATGCTAATTTTAGCTCTAACACTGATGATCCACCTACAAATGTGAACTGACGTTCAAAAATAAAACATTTGAAAACGGACCATTTTCTACATTTCCGAAGCATGACGTAATGGGGGGGTGTTATCTCTTTTGTCGAAAATCAGCCGTTTTTGCTGGAACATTAAATGCCTCCAAATGGTATTTAATTAACTTCCCGGGGTGAAGAAAACCTTTTTGAGAACTCAGAGTGAGTAAATTGGCCATTTTCATTCACTTTTAACCATTCCATAAATCTTGTGTTTAGGGCCCCTGGAAGCATGAAAATCACTTTAAACATGCTAATTTTAGCTCTAAAACTGATGATCCACCTACAAATGTGAACTGACGTTCAAAAATAAAACATTTGAAAACGGACCATTTTCCACATTTCTGAAGCATGACGTAATGGGGGGTGTTATCTCTTTTGTCGAAAATCAGGCGTTTTTGCTTGAACATTAAATGCCTCCAAATGGTATTTAATTCACTTCCCGAGCCCCTGGAAGCATGAAAATCACTTTAAACATGCTAATTTTAGCTCTAACACTGATGATCCACCTACAAATGTGAACTGACGTTCAAAAATAAAACATTTGAAAACGGACCATTTTCCACATTTCTGAAGCATGACGTAATGGGAGGGTGTTATCTCTTTTGTCAAAAATCAGCCGTTTTTGCTTGAACATTAAATGCCTCCAAATAGTATTTAATTCACTTCCCGAGCCCCTGGAAGCATGAAAATCACTTTAAACATGCTAATTTTAGCTCTAACACTGATGATCCACCTACAAATGTGAACTGACGTTCAAAAATAAAACATTTGAAAACGGATCATTTTCAACATTTCTGAAGCATGACGTAATGGGGGGGTGTTATCTCTTTTGTCGAAAATCAGCCGTTTTTGCTTGAACATTAAATGCCTCCAAATAGTATTTAATTAACTTCCCGAGCCCCTGGAAGCATGAAAATCACTTTAAACATGCTAATTTTAGCTCTAACACTGATGATCCACCTACAAATGTGAACTGACGTTCAAAAATAAAACATTTGAAAATGGACCATTTTCTACATTTCTGAAGCATGACGTAATGGGGGGGTGTTATCTCTTTTGTCGAAAATCAGCCATTTTTGCTTGAACATTAAATGCCTCCAAATGGTATTTAATTAACTTCCCGGGGTGAAGAAACCCTTTTTGAGAACTCAGAGTGAGTAAATTGGCCATTTTCATGCACTTTTAACCATTACATAAATCTTGTGTTTAGGGCCCCTGGAAGCATGAAAATCACTTTAAACATGCTAATTTTAGCTCTAACACTGATGATCAACCTACAAATGTGAACTGACGTTCAAAAATAAAACATTTGAAAACGGATCATTTTCCTCATTTCTGAAGCATGACGTAATGGGGGGGTGTTATCTCTTTTGTCGAAAATCAGCCGCTTTTCTTGAACATTTCATGCCTCCAAATGGTATTTAATTAACTTCCCGGGGTGAAGAAACCCTTTTTGAGAACTCAGAGTGAGTAAATTGGCCATTTTCATGCACTTTTAACCATTCCATAAATCTTGTGTTTAGGGCCCCTGGAAGCATGAAAATCACTTTAAACATGCTAATTTTAGCTCTAACACTGATGATCCACCTACAAATGTGAACTGACGTTCAAAAATAAAACATTTGAAAACGGACCATTTTCCACATTTCTGAAGCATGACGTAATGGGGGGTGTTATCTCTTTTGTCAAAAATCAGCCGTTTTTGCTTGAACATTAAATGCCTCCAAATGGTATTTAATTAACTTCCCGAGCCCCTGGAAGCATGAAAATCATTTTAAACATGCTAATTTTAGCTCTAACACTGATGATCCACCTACAAATGTGAACTGACGTTCAAAAATAAAACATTTGAAAACGGACCATTTTACATTTCTGAAGCATGACGTAATGGGGGGGTGTTATCTCTTTTGTCAAAAATCAGCCGTTTTTGCTTGAACATTAAATGCCTCCAAATGGTATTTAATTAACTTCCCGAGCCCCTGGAAGCATGAAAATCATTTTAAACATGCTAATTTTAGCTCTAACACTGATGATCCACCTACAAATGTGAACTGATGTTCAAAAATAAAACATTTGAAATGGACCATTTTCTACATTTTTGAAGCATGACGTAATGGGGGGGTGTTATCTCTTTTGTCGAAAATCAGCCGTTTTTGCTTGAACATTAAATGCGTCCAAATGGTATTTAATTAACTTCCCGGGGTGAAGAAACCCTTTTTGAGAACTCAGAGTGAGTAAATTGGCCATTTTCATGCACTTTTAACCATTCCATAAATCTTGTGTTTAGGGCCCCTGGAAGCATGAAAATCACTTTAAACATGCTAATTTTAGCTCTAAAACTGATGATCCACCTACAAATTGAACTGACGTTCAAAAATAAAACATTTGAAAATGGACCATTTTCCACATTTCAGAAGCATGACGTAATGGGGGGTGTTATCTCTTTTGTCGAAAATCAGGCATTTTTGTTTGAACATTAAATGCCTCCAAATGGTATTTAATTCACTTCCCGAGCCCCTGGAAGCATGAAAATCACTTTAAACATGCTAATTTTAGCTCTAACACTGATGATCCACCTACAAATGTGAACTGACGTTCAAAAATAAAACATTTGAAAACGGACCATTTTCTACATTTCTGAAGCATGACGTAATGGGGGGGTGTTATCTCTTTTGTTGAAAATCAGCCGTTTTTGCTTGAACATTAAATGCCTCCAAATGGTATTTAATTAACTTCCCGGGGTGAAGAAACCCTTTTTGAGAACTCAGAGTGAGTAAATTGGCCATTTTCATGCACTTTTAACCATTCCATAAATCTTGTGTTTAGGGCCCCTGGAAGCATGAAAATCACTTTAAACATGCTAATTTTAGCTCTAACACTGATGATCCACCTACAAATGTGAACTGACATTCAAAAATAAAACATTCGAAAACGGACCATTTTCCACATTTCTGAAGCATGACGTAATGGGGGGGGTGTTATCTCTTTTGTCGAAAATCAGCCATTTTTGCTTGAACATTAAATGCCTCCAAATGGTATTTAATTAACTTCTCGGGGTGAAGAAACCCTTTTTGAGTACTCAGAGTGAGTAAATTGGCCATTTTCATGCACTTTTACCCATTCCATAAATCTTGTGTTTAGGGCCCCTGGAAGCATGAAAATCACTTTAAACATGCTAATTTTAGCTCTAACACTGATGATCCAGCTACAAATGTGAACTGACGTTCAAAAATTAAACATTTGAAAACGGACCATTTTCCACATTTCTGAAGCATGACGTAATGGGGGGTGGTATCTCTTTTGTCGAAAATCAGCCATTTTTGCTTGAACATTAAATGCCTCCAAATGGTATTTAATTAACTTCCCGAGCCCCTGGAAGCATGAAAATCACTTTAAACATGCTAATTTTAGCTCTAACACTGATGATCCAGCTACAAATGTGATCTGACGTTCAAAAATAAAACATTTGAAAACGGACCATTTTCCACATTTCTGAAGCATGACGTAATGGGGGGTGTTATCTCTTTTGTCGAAAATCAGCCGTTTTTGCTTGAACATTAAATGCCTCCAAATAGTATTTAATTCACTTCCCGAGCCCCTGGAAGCATGAAAATCACTTTAAACATGCTAATTTTAGCTCTAACACTGATGATCCACCTACAAATGTGAACTGACGTTCAAAAATAAAACATTTGAAAACGGACCATTTTCCACATTTCTGAAGCATGACGTAATGGGGGGGTGTTATCTCTTTTGTCGAAAATCAGCCATTTTTGCTTGAACATTAAATGTCTCCAAATGGTATTTAATTAACTTCTCGGGGTGAAGAAACCCTTTTTGAGTACTCAGAGTGAGTAAATTGGCCATTTTCATGCACTTTTAACCATTCCATAAATCTTGTGTTTAGGGCCCCTGGAAGCATGAAAATCACTTTAAACATGCTAATTTTAGCTCTAACACTGATGATCCAGCTACAAATGTGAACTGACGTTCAAAAATAAAACATTTGAAAACGGACCATTTTTCACATTTCTGAAGCATGACGTAATGGGGGGTGGTATCTCTTTTGTCGAAAATCAGCCATTTTTGCTTGAACATTAAATGCCTCCAAATGATATTTAATTAACTTCCCGAGCCCCTGGAAGCATGAAAATCACTTTAAACATGCTAATTTTAGCTCTAACACTGATGATCCACCTACAAATGTGACCTGACGTTCAAAAATAAAACATTTGAAAACAGACCATTTTCCACATTTCTGAAGCATGACGTAATGGGGGGGTGTTATCTCTTTTGTCGAAAATCAGCCGTTTTTGCTGGAACATTAAATGCCTCCAAATGGTATTTAATTAACTTCCCGGGGTGAAGAAACCCTTTTTGAGAACTCAGAGTGAGTAAATTGGCCATTTTCATTCACTTTTAACCATTCCATAAATCTTGTGTTTAGGGCCCCTGGAAGCATGAAAATCACTTTAAACATGCTAATTTTAGCTCTAAAACTGATGATCCACCTACAAATGTGAACTGACGTTCAAAAATAAAACATTTGAAAACGGACCATCTTCCACATTTCTGAAGCATGACGTAATGGGGGGTGTTATCTCTTTTGTCGAAAATCAGGCGTTTTTGCTTGAACATTAAATGCCTCCAAATGGTATTTAATTCACTTCCCGAGCCCCTGGAAGCATGAAAATCACTTTAAACATGCTAATTTTAGCTCTAACACTGATGATCCACCTACAAATGTGAACTGACGTTCAAAAATAAAACATTTGAAAACGGACCATTTTCCACATTTCTGAAGCATGACGTAATGGGGGGGTGTTATCTCTTTTGTCGAAAATCAGCCGTTTTTGCTTGAACATTAAATGCCTCCAAATAGTATTTAATTCACTTCCCGAGCCCCTGGAAGCATGAAAATCCCTTTAAACATGCTAATTTTAGATCTAACACTGATGATCCACCTACAAATGTGAACTGACGTTAAAAAATAAAACATTTGAAAACGGACCATTTTCAACATTTTTGAAGCATGACGTAATGGGGGGGTGTTATCTCTTTTGTCGAAAATCAGCCGTTTTTGCTTGAACATTAAATGCCTCCAAATGGTATTTAATTAACTTCCCGAGCCCCTGGAAGCATGAAAATCACTTTAAACATGCTAATTTTAGCTCTAGCACTGATGATCCACCTACAAATGTGAACTGACGTTCAAAAATAAAACATTTGAAAACGGACCATTTTACATTTCTGAAGCATGACGTAATGGGGGGGTGTTATCTCTTTTGTTGAAAATCAGCCGTTTTTGCTTGAACATTAAATGCCTCCAAATGGTATTTAATTAACTTCCCGGGGTGAAGAAACCCTTTTTGAGAACTCAGAGTGAGTAAATTGGCCATTTTCATGCACTTTTAACCATTCCATAAATCTTGTGTTTAGGGCCCCTGGAAGCATGAAAATCACTTTAAACATGCTAATTTTAGCTCTAACACTGATGATCCACCTACAAATGTGAACTGACGTTCAAAAATAAAACATTTGAAAACGGACCATTTTCCACATTTCTGAAGCATGACGTAATGGGGGGGTGTTATCTCTTTTGTCGAAAATCAGCCGTTTTTGCTTGAACATTAAATGCCTCCAAATGGTATTTAATTAACTTCCCGAGCCCCTGGAAGCATGAAAATCACTTTAAACATGCTAATTTTAGCTCTAACACTGATGATCCACCTACAAATGTGAACTGACGTTCAAAAATAAAACATTTGAAAACGGACCATTTTCTACATTTTTGAAGCATGACGTAATGGGGGGGTGTTATCTCTTTTGTCGAAAATCAGCCGTTTTTGCTTGAACATTAAATGCCTCCAAATGGTATTTAATTCACTTCCCGAGCCCCTGGAAGCATGAAAATCACTTTAAACGTGCTAATTTTAGCTCTAACACTGATGATCCACCTACAAATGTGAACTGACGTTCAAAAATAAAACATTCGAAAACGGACCATTTTCCACATTTCTGAAGCATGACGTAATGGGGGGGGTGTTATCTCTTTTGTCGAAAATCAGCCATTTTTGCTTGAACATTAAATGCCTCCAAATGGTATTTAATTAACTTCTCGGGGTGAAGAAACCCTTTTTGAGTACTCAGAGTGAGTAAATTGGCCATTTTCATGCACTTTTAACCATTCCATGAATCTTGTGTTTAGGGCCCCTGGAAGCATGAAAATCACTTTAAACATGCTAATTTTAGCTCTAACACTGATGATCCAGCTACAAATGTGAACTGACGTTCAAAAATAAAACATTTGAAAACGGACCATTTTCCACATTTCTGAAGCATGACGTAATGGGGGGTGTTATCTCTTTTGTCGAAAATCAGCCGTTTTTGCTTGAACATTAAATGCCTCCAAATAGTATTTAATTCACTTCCCGAGCCCCTGGAAGCATGAAAATCACTTTAAACATGCTAATTTTAGCTCTAACACTGATGATCCACCTACAAATGTGAACTGACGTTCAAAAATAAAACATTTGAAAACGGACCATTTTCCACATTTCTGAAGCATGACGTAATGGGGGGGTGTTATCTCTTTTGTCGAAAATCAGGCGTTTTTGCTTGAACATTAAATGCCTCCAAATGGTATTTAATTCACTTCCCGAGCCCCTGGAAGCATGAAAATCACTTTAAACATGCTAATTTTAGCTCTAACACTGATGATCCACCTACAAATGTGAACTGATGTTCAAAAATAAAACATTTGAAAACGGATCATTTTCAACATTTCTGAAGCATGACGTAATGGGGGGGTGTTATCTCTTTTGTCGAAAATCAGCCGTTTTTGCTTGAACATTAATTGCCTCCAAATGGTATTTAATTAACTTCCCGAGCCCCTGGAAGCATGAAAATCACTTTAAACATGCTAATTTTAGCTCTAACACTGATGATCCACCTACAAATGTGAACTGACGTTCAAAAATAAAACATTTGAAAATGGACCATTTTCTACATTTCTGAAGCATGACGTAATGGGGGGGTGTTATCTCTTTTGTCGAAAATCAGCCATTTTTGCTTGAACATTAAATGCCTCCAAATGGTATTTAATTAACTTCCCGGGGTGAAGAAACCCTTTTTGAGAACTCAGAGTGAGTAAATTGGCCATTTTCATGCACTTTTAACCATTACATAAATCTTGTGTTTAGGGCCCCTGGAAGCATGAAAATCACTTTAAACATGCTAATTTTAGCTCTAACACTGATGATCCAGCTACAAATGTGAACTGACGTTCAAAAATAAAACATTTGAAAACGGACCATTTTCCACATTTCTGAAGCATGACGTAATGGGGGGTGTTATCTCTTTTGTCGAAAATCAGCCGTTTTTGCTTGAACATTAAATGCCTCCAAATAGTATTTAATTCACTTCCCGAGCCCCTGGAAGCATGAAAATCACTTTAAACATGCTAATTTTAGCTCTAACACTGATGATCCACCTACAAATGTGAACTGACGTTCAAAAATAAAACATTTGAAAACGGACCATTTTCCACATTTCTGAAGCATGACGTAATGGGGGGGTGTTATCTCTTTTGTCAAAAATCAGCCGTTTTTGCTTGAACATTAAATGCCTCCAAATGGTATTTAATTAACTTCCCGAGCCCCTGGAAGCATGAAAATCACTTTAAACATGCTAATTTTAGCTCTAACACTGATGATCCACCTACAAATGTGAACTGACGTTCAAAAATAAAACATTTGAAAACGGACCATTTTCTACATTTCCGAAGCATGACGTAATGGGGGGGTGTTATCTCTTTTGTCGAAAATCAGCCGTTTTTGCTGGAACATTAAATGCCTCCAAATGGTATTTAATTAACTTCCCGGGGTGAAGAAAACCTTTTTGAGAACTCAGAGTGAGTAAATTGGCCATTTTCATTCACTTTTAACCATTCCATAAATCTTGTGTTTAGGGCCCCTGGAAGCATGAAAATCACTTTAAACATGCTAATTTTAGCTCTAAAACTGATGATCCACCTACAAATGTGAACTGACGTTCAAAAATAAAACATTTGAAAACGGACCATTTTCCACATTTCTGAAGCATGACGTAATGGGGGGTGTTATCTCTTTTGTCGAAAATCAGGCGTTTTTGCTTGAACATTAAATGCCTCCAAATGGTATTTAATTCACTTCCCGAGCCCCTGGAAGCATGAAAATCACTTTAAACATGCTAATTTTAGCTCTAACACTGATGATCCACCTACAAATGTGAACTGACGTTCAAAAATAAAACATTTGAAAACGGACCATTTTCCACATTTCTGAAGCATGACGTAATGGGAGGGTGTTATCTCTTTTGTCAAAAATCAGCCGTTTTTGCTTGAACATTAAATGCCTCCAAATAGTATTTAATTCACTTCCCGAGCCCCTGGAAGCATGAAAATCACTTTAAACATGCTAATTTTAGCTCTAACACTGATGATCCACCTACAAATGTGAACTGACGTTCAAAAATAAAACATTTGAAAACGGATCATTTTCAACATTTCTGAAGCATGACGTAATGGGGGGGTGTTATCTCTTTTGTCGAAAATCAGCCGTTTTTGCTTGAACATTAAATGCCTCCAAATAGTATTTAATTAACTTCCCGAGCCCCTGGAAGCATGAAAATCACTTTAAACATGCTAATTTTAGCTCTAACACTGATGATCCACCTACAAATGTGAACTGACGTTCAAAAATAAAACATTTGAAAATGGACCATTTTCTACATTTCTGAAGCATGACGTAATGGGGGGGTGTTATCTCTTTTGTCGAAAATCAGCCATTTTTGCTTGAACATTAAATGCCTCCAAATGGTATTTAATTAACTTCCCGGGGTGAAGAAACCCTTTTTGAGAACTCAGAGTGAGTAAATTGGCCATTTTCATGCACTTTTAACCATTACATAAATCTTGTGTTTAGGGCCCCTGGAAGCATGAAAATCACTTTAAACATGCTAATTTTAGCTCTAACACTGATGATCAACCTACAAATGTGAACTGACGTTCAAAAATAAAACATTTGAAAACGGATCATTTTCCTCATTTCTGAAGCATGACGTAATGGGGGGGTGTTATCTCTTTTGTCGAAAATCAGCCGCTTTTCTTGAACATTTCATGCCTCCAAATGGTATTTAATTAACTTCCCGGGGTGAAGAAACCCTTTTTGAGAACTCAGAGTGAGTAAATTGGCCATTTTCATGCACTTTTAACCATTCCATAAATCTTGTGTTTAGGGCCCCTGGAAGCATGAAAATCACTTTAAACATGCTAATTTTAGCTCTAACACTGATGATCCACCTACAAATGTGAACTGACGTTCAAAAATAAAACATTTGAAAACGGACCATTTTCCACATTTCTGAAGCATGACGTAATGGGGGGTGTTATCTCTTTTGTCAAAAATCAGCCGTTTTTGCTTGAACATTAAATGCCTCCAAATGGTATTTAATTAACTTCCCGAGCCCCTGGAAGCATGAAAATCATTTTAAACATGCTAATTTTAGCTCTAACACTGATGATCCACCTACAAATGTGAACTGACGTTCAAAAATAAAACATTTGAAAACGGACCATTTTACATTTCTGAAGCATGACGTAATGGGGGGGTGTTATCTCTTTTGTCGAAAATCAGCCGTTTTTGCTTGAACATTAAATGCGTCCAAATGGTATTTAATTAACTTCCCGGGGTGAAGAAACCCTTTTTGAGAACTCAGAGTGAGTAAATTGGCCATTTTCATGCACTTTTAACCATTCCATAAATCTTGTGTTTAGGGCCCCTGGAAGCATGAAAATCACTTTAAACATGCTAATTTTAGCTCTAAAACTGATGATCCACCTACAAATTGAACTGACGTTCAAAAATAAAACATTTGAAAACGGACCATTTTCCACATTTCAGAAGCATGACGTAATGGGGGGTGTTATCTCTTTTGTCGAAAATCAGGCATTTTTGTTTGAACATTAAATGCCTCCAAATGGTATTTAATTCACTTCCCGAGCCCCTGGAAGCATGAAAATCACTTTAAACATGCTAATTTTAGCTCTAACACTGATGATCCACCTACAAATGTGAACTGACGTTCAAAAATAAAACATTTGAAAACGGACCATTTTCTACATTTCTGAAGCATGACGTAATGGGGGGGTGTTATCTCTTTTGTTGAAAATCAGCCGTTTTTGCTTGAACATTAAATGCCTCCAAATGGTATTTAATTAACTTCCCGGGGTGAAGAAACCCTTTTTGAGAACTCAGAGTGAGTAAATTGGCCATTTTCATGCACTTTTAACCATTCCATAAATCTTGTGTTTAGGGCCCCTGGAAGCATGAAAATCACTTTAAACATGCTAATTTTAGCTCTAACACTGATGATCCACCTACAAATGTGAACTGACATTCAAAAATAAAACATTCGAAAACGGACCATTTTCCACATTTCTGAAGCATGACGTAATGGGGGGGGTGTTATCTCTTTTGTCGAAAATCAGCCATTTTTGCTTGAACATTAAATGCCTCCAAATGGTATTTAATTAACTTCTCGGGGTGAAGAAACCCTTTTTGAGTACTCAGAGTGAGTAAATTGGCCATTTTCATGCACTTTTAACCATTCCATAAATCTTGTGTTTAGGGCCCCTGGAAGCATGAAAATCACTTTAAACATGCTAATTTTAGCTCTAACACTGATGATCCAGCTACAAATGTGAACTGACGTTCAAAAATTAAACATTTGAAAACGGACCATTTTCCACATTTCTGAAGCATGACGTAATGGGGGGTGGTATCTCTTTTGTCGAAAATCAGCCATTTTTGCTTGAACATTAAATGCCTCCAAATGGTATTTAATTAACTTCCCGAGCCCCTGGAAGCATGAAAATCACTTTAAACATGCTAATTTTAGCTCTAACACTGATGATCCAGCTACAAATGTGAACTGACGTTCAAAAATAAAACATTTGAAAACGGACCATTTTCCACATTTCTGAAGCATGACGTAATGGGGGGTGTTATCTCTTTTGTCGAAAATCAGCCGTTTTTGCTTGAACATTAAATGCCTCCAAATAGTATTTAATTCACTTCCCGAGCCCCTGGAAGCATGAAAATCACTTTAAACATGCTAATTTTAGCTCTAACACTGATGATCCACCTACAAATGTGAACTGACGTTCAAAAATAAAACATTTGAAAACGGACCATTTTCCACATTTCTGAAGCATGACGTAATGGGGGGGTGTTATCTCTTTTGTCGAAAATCAGCCATTTTTGCTTGAACATTAAATGTCTCCAAATGGTATTTAATTAACTTCTCGGGGTGAAGAAACCCTTTTTGAGTACTCAGAGTGAGTAAATTGGCCATTTTCATGCACTTTTAACCATTCCATAAATCTTGTGTTTAGGGCCCCTGGAAGCATGAAAATCACTTTAAACATGCTAATTTTAGCTCTAACACTGATGATCCAGCTACAAATGTGAACTGACGTTCAAAAATAAAACATTTGAAAACGGACCATTTTTCACATTTCTGAAGCATGACGTAATGGGGGGTGGTATCTCTTTTGTCGAAAATCAGCCATTTTTGCTTGAACATTAAATGCCTCCAAATGGTATTTAATTAACTTCCCGGGGTGAAGAAACCCTTTTTGAGAACTCAGAGTGAGTAAATTGGCCATTTTCATTCACTTTTAACCATTCCATAAATCTTGTGTTTAGGGCCCCTGGAAGCATGAAAATCACTTTAAACATGCTAATTTTAGCTCTAAAACTGATGATCCACCTACAAATGTGAACTGACGTTCAAAAATAAAACATTTGAAAACGGACCATCTTCCACATTTCTGAAGCATGACGTAATGGGGGGTGTTATCTCTTTTGTCGAAAATCAGGCGTTTTTGCTTGAACATTAAATGCCTCCAAATGGTATTTAATTCACTTCCCGAGCCCCTGGAAGCATGAAAATCACTTTAAACATGCTAATTTTAGCTCTAACACTGATGATCCACCTACAAATGTGAACTGACGTTCAAAAATAAAACATTTGAAAACGGACCATTTTCCACATTTCTGAAGCATGACGTAATGGGGGGGTGTTATCTCTTTTGTCGAAAATCAGCCGTTTTTGCTTGATCATTAAATGCCTCCAAATAGTATTTAATTCACTTCCCGAGCCCCTGGAAGCATGAAAATCCCTTTAAACATGCTAATTTTAGATCTAACACTGATGATCCACCTACAAATGTGAACTGACGTTAAAAAATAAAACATTTGAAAACGGACCATTTTCAACATTTTTGAAGCATGACGTAATGGGGGGGTGTTATCTCTTTTGTCGAAAATCAGCCGTTTTTGCTTGAACATTAAATGCCTCCAAATGGTATTTAATTAACTTCCCGAGCCCCTGGAAGCATGAAAATCACTTTAAACATGCTAATTTTAGCTCTAACACTGATGATCCACCTACAAATGTGAACTGACGTTCAAAAATAAAACATTTGAAAACGGACCATTTTCTACATTTCTGAAGCATGACGTAATGGGGGGGTGTTATCTCTTTTGTTGAAAATCAGCCGTTTTTGCTTGAACATTAAATGCCTCCAAATGGTATTTAATTAACTTCCCGGGGTGAAGAAACCCTTTTTGAGAACTCAGAGTGAGTAAATTGGCCATTTTCATGCACTTTTAACCATTCCATAAATCTTGTGTTTAGGGCCCCTGGAAGCATGAAAATCACTTTAAACATGCTAATTTTAGCTCTAACACTGATGATCCACCTACAAATGTGAACTGACATTCAAAAATAAAACATTCGAAAACGGACCATTTTCCACATTTCTGAAGCATGACGTAATGGGGGGGGGTGTTATCTCTTTTGTCGAAAATCAGCCATTTTTGCTTGAACATTAAATGCCTCCAAATGGTATTTAATTAACTTCTCGGGGTGAAGAAACCCTTTTTGAGTACTCAGAGTGAGTAAATTGGCCATTTTCATGCACTTTTAACCATTCCATAAATCTTGTGTTTAGGGCCCCTGGAAGCATGAAAATCACTTTAAACATGCTAATTTTAGCTCTAACACTGATGATCCAGCTACAAATGTGAACTGACGTTCAAAAATTAAACATTTGAAAACGGACCATTTTCCACATTTCTGAAGCATGACGTAATGGGGGGTGGTATCTCTTTTGTCGAAAATCAGCCATTTTTGCTTGAACATTAAATGCCTCCAAATGGTATTTAATTAACTTCCCGAGCCCCTGGAAGCATGAAAATCACTTTAAACATGCTAATTTTAGCTCTAACACTGATGATCCAGCTACAAATGTGAACTGACGTTCAAAAATAAAACATTTGAAAACGGACCATTTTCCACATTTCTGAAGCATGACGTAATGGGGGGTGTTATCTCTTTTGTCGAAAATCAGCCGTTTTTGCTTGAACATTAAATGCCTCCAAATAGTATTTAATTCACTTCCCGAGCCCCTGGAAGCATGAAAATCACTTTAAACATGCTAATTTTAGCTCTAACACTGATGATCCACCTACAAATGTGAACTGACGTTCAAAAATAAAACATTTGAAAACGGACCATTTTCCACATTTCTGAAGCATGACGTAATGGGGGGGTGTTATCTCTTTTGTCAAAAATCAGCCGTTTTTGCTTGAACATTAAATGCCTCCAAATGGTATTTAATTAACTTCCCGAGCCCCTGGAAGCATGAAAATCATTTAAACATGCTAATTTTAGCTCTAACACTGATGATCCACCTACAAATGTGAACTGACGTTCAAAAATAAAACATTTGAAAACGGACCATTTTCTACATTTCCGAAGCATGACGTAATGGGGGGGTGTTATCTCTTTTGTCGAAAATCAGCCGTTTTTGCTGGAACATTAAATGCCTCCAAATGGCATTTAATTAACTTCCCGGGGTGAAGAAAACCTTTTTGAGAACTCAGAGTGAGTAAATTGGCCATTTTCATTCACTTTTAACCATTCCATAAATCTTGTGTTTAGGGCCCCTGGAAGCATGAAAATCACTTTAAACATGCTAATTTTAGCTCTAAAACTGATGATCCACCTACAAATGTGAACTGACGTTCAAAAATAAAACATTTGAAAACGGACCATTTTCCACATTTCTGAAGCATGACGTAATGGGGGGTGTTATCTCTTTTGTCGAAAATCAGGCGTTTTTGCTTGAACATTAAATGCCTCCAAATGGTATTTAATTCACTTCCCGAGCCCCTGGAAGCATGAAAATCACTTTAAACATGCTAATTTTAGCTCTAACACTGATGATCCACCTACAAATGTGAACTGACGTTCAAAAATAAAACATTTGAAAACGGACCATTTTCCACATTTCTGAAGCATGACGTAATGGGGGGGTGTTATCTCTTTTGTCAAAAATCAGCCGTTTTTGCTTGAACATTAAATGCCTCCAAAGAGTATTTAATTCACTTCCCGAGCCCCTGGAAGCATGAAAATCACTTTAAACATGCTAATTTTAGCTCTAACACTGATGATCCACCTACAAATGTGAACTGACGTTCAAAAATAAAACATTTGAAAACGGATCATTTTCAACATTTCTGAAGCATGACGTAATGGGGGGGTGTTATCTCTTTTGTCGAAAATCAGCCGTTTTTGCTTGAACATTAAATGCCTCCAAATAGTATTTAATTAACTTCCCGAGCCCCTGGAAGCATGAAAATCACTTTAAACATGCTAATTTTAGCTCTAACACTGATGATCCACCTACAAATGTGAACTGACGTTCAAAAATAAAACATTTGAAAATGGACCATTTTCTACATTTCTGAAGCATGACGTAATGGGGGGGTGTTATCTCTTTTGTCGAAAATCAGCCATTTTTGCTTGAACATTAAATGCCTCCAAATGGTATTTAATTAACTTCCCGGGGTGAAGAAACCCTTTTTGAGAACTCAGAGTGAGTAAATTGGCCATTTTCATGCACTTTTAACCATTCCATAAATCTTGTGTTTAGGGCCCCTGGAAGCATGAAAATCACTTTAAACATGCTAATTTTAGCTCTAACACTGATGATCAACCTACAAATGTGAACTGACGTTCAAAAATAAAACATTTGAAAACGGACCATTTTCCTCATTTCTGAAGCATGACGTAATGGGGGGGTGTTATCTCTTTTGTCGAAAATCAGCCGCTTTTCTTGAACATTTCATGCCTCCAAATGGTATTTAATTAACTTCCCGGGGTGAAGAAACCCTTTTTGAGAACTCAGAGTGAGTAAATTGGCCATTTTCATGCACTTTTAACCATTCCATAAATCTTGTGTTTAGGGCCCCTGGAAGCATGAAAATCACTTTAAACATGCTAATTTTAGCTCTAACACTGATGATCCACCTACAAATGTGAACTGACGTTCAAAAATAAAACATTTGAAAACGGACCATTTTCCACATTTCTGAAGCATGACGTAATGGGGGGTGTTATCTCTTTTGTCAAAAATCAGCCGTTTTTGCTTGAACATTAAATGCCTCCAAATGGTATTTAATTAACTTCCCGAGCCCCTGGAAGCATGAAAATCACTTTAAACATGCTAATTTTAGCTCTAACACTGATGATCCACCTACAAATGTGAACTGACGTTCAAAAATAAAACATTTGAAATGGACCATTTTCTACATTTTTGAAGCATGACGTAATGGGGGGGTGTTATCTCTTTTGTCGAAAATCAGCCGTTTTTGCTTGAACATTAAATGCGTCCAAATTGTATTTAATTAACTTCCCGGGGTGAAGAAACCCTTTTTGAGAACTCAGAGTGAGTAAATTGGCCATTTTCATGCACTTTTAACCATTCCATAAATCTTGTGTTTAGGGCCCCTGGAAGCATGAAAATCACTTTAAACATGCTAATTTTAGCTCTAAAACTGATGATCCACCTACAAATTGAACTGACGTTCAAAAATAAAACATTTGAAAACGGACCATTTTCCACATTTCTGAAGCATGACGTAATGGGGGGTGGTATCTCTTTTGTCGAAAATCAGCCATTTTTGCTTGAACATTAAATGCCTCCAAATGGTATTTAATTAACTTCCCGAGCCCGTGGAAGCATGAAAATCACTTTAAACATGCTAATTTTAGCTCTAACACTGATGATCCACCTACAAATGTGACCTGACGTTCAAAAATAAAACATTTAAAAACGGACCATTTTCCACATTTCTGAAGCATGACGTAATGGGGGGGTGTTATCTCATTTGTCAAAAATCAGCCGTTTTTGCTTGAACATTAAATGCCTCCAAATAGTATTTAATTCACTTCCCGAGCCCCTGGAAGCATGAAAATCACTTTAAACATGCTAATTTTAGCTCTAACACTGATGATCCACCTACAAATGTGAACTGACGTTCAAAAATAAAACATTTGAAAATGGACCATTTTCCACATTTCTGAAGCGTGACGTAATGGGGGGGTGTTATCTCTTTTGTCAAAAATCAGCCGTTTTTGCTTGAACATTAAATGCCTCCAAATAGTATTTAATTCACTTCCAGAGCCCCTGGAAGCATGAAAATCACTTTAAACATGCTAATTTTAGCTCTAACACTGATGATCAACCTACAAATGTGAACTGACGTTCAAAAATAAAACATTTGAAAACGGACCATTTTCCACATTTCTGAAGCATGACGTAATGGGGGGTGTTATCTCTTTTGTCGAAAATCAGCCATTTTTGCTTGAGCATTAAATGCCTCCAAATGGTATTTAATTAACTTCCCGGGGTGAAGAAACCCTTTTTGAGAACTCAGAGTGAGTAAATTGGCCATTTTCATTCACTTTTAACCATTCCATAAATCTTGTGTTTAGGGCCCCTGGAAGCATGAAAATCACTTTAAACATGCTAATTTTAGCTCTAAAACTGATGATCCACCTACAAATGTGAACTGACGTTCAAAAATAAAACATTTGAAAACGGACCATTTTCCACATTTCTGAAGCATGACGTAATGGGGGGTGTTATCTCTATTGTCGAAAATCAGGCCTTTTTGCTTGAACATTAAATGCCTCCAAATGGTATTTAATTCACTTCCCGAGCCCCTGGAAGCATGAAAATCACTTTAAACATGCTAATTTTAGCTCTAACACTGATGATCCACCTACAAATGTGAACTGACGTTCAAAAATAAAACATTTGAAAACGGACCATTTTCCACATTTCTGAAGCATGACGTAATGGGGGGTGTTATCTCTTTTGTCGAAAATCAGGCGTTTTTGCTTGAACATTAAATGCCTCCAAATGGTATTTAATTCACTTCCCGAGCCCCTGGAAGCATGAAAATCACTTTAAACATGCTAATTTTAGCTCTAACACTGATGATCCACCTACAAATGTGAACTGACGTTCAAAAATAAAACATTTGAAAACGGACCATTTTCAACATTTCTGAAGCATGACGTAATGGGGGGGTGTTATCTCTTTTGTCGAAAATCAGCCGTTTTTGCTTGAACATTAAATGCCTCCAAATGGTATTTAATTAACTTCCCAAGCCCCTGGAAGCATGAAAATCACTTTAAACATGCTAATTTTAGCTCTAACACTGATGATCCACCTACAAATGTGAACTGACGTTCAAAAATAAAACATTTGAAAACGGACCATTTTCTACATTTCTGAAGCATGACGTAATGGGGGGGTGTTATCTCTTTTGTCGAAAATCAGCCGTTTTTGCTTGAACATTAAATGCCTCCAAATGGTATTTAATTAACTTCCCGGGGTGAAGAAACCCTTTTTGAGAACTCAGAGTGAGTAAATTGGCCATTTTCATGCACTTTTAACCATTCCATAAATCTTGTGTTTAGGGCCCCTGGAAGCATGAAAATCACTTTAAACGTGCTAATTTTAGCTCTAACACTGATGATCAACCTACAAATGTGAACTGACGTTCAAAAATAAAACATTTGAAAACGGACCATTTTCCACATTTCTGAAGCATGACGTAATGGGGGGGTGTTATCTCTTTTGTCGAAAATCAGCCGTTTTTCTTGAACATTTCATGCCTCCAAATGGTATTTAATTAACTTCCCGGGGTGAAGAAACCCTTTTTGAGAACTCAGAGTGAGTAAATTGGCCATTTTCATGCACTTTTAACCATTCCATAAATCTTGTGTTTAGGGCCCCTGGAAGCATGAAAATCACTTTAAACATGCTAATTTTAGCTCTAACACTGATGATCCACCTACAAATGTGAACTGACGTTCAAAAATAAAACATTTGAAAACGGACCATTTTCCACATTTCTGAAGCATGACGTAATGGGGGGTGTTATCTCTTTTGTCAAAAATCAGCCGTTTTTGCTTGAACATTAAATGCCTCCAAATGGTATTTAATTAACTTCCCGAGCCCCTGGAAGCATGAAAATCACTTTAAACATGCTAATTTTAGCTCTAACACTGATGATCCACCTACAAATGTGAACTGACGTTCAAAAATAAAACATTTGAAATGGACCATTTTCTACATTTTTGAAGCATGACGTAATGGGGGGGTGTTATCTCTTTTGTCGAAAATCAGCCGTTTTTGCTTGAACATTAAGTGCGTCCAAATGGTATTTAATTAACTTCCCGGGGTGAAGAAACCCTTTTTGAGAACTCAGAGTGAGTAAATTGGCCATTTTCATGCACTTTTAACCATTCCATAAATCTTGTGTTTAGGGCCCCTGGAAGCATGAAAATCACTTTAAACATGCTAATTTTAGCTCTAAAACTGATGATCCACCTACAAATTGAACTGACGTTCAAAAATAAAACATTTGAAAATGGACCATTTTCCACATTTCTGAAGCATGACGTAATGGGGGGTGTTATCTCTTTTGTCGAAAATCAGGCGTTTTTGTTTGAACATTAAATGCCTCCAAATGGTATTTAATTCACTTCCCGAGCCCCTGGAAGCATGAAAATCACTTTAAACATGCTAATTTTAGCTCTAACACTGATGATCCACCTACAAATGTGAACTGACGTTCAAAAATAAAACATTTGAAAACGGACCATTTTCCACATTTCTGAAGCATGACGTAATGGGGGGGTGTTATCTCTTTTGTCGAAAATCAGCCATTTTTGCTTGAACATTTCATGCCTCCAAATGGTATTTAATTAACTTCCCGGGGTGAAGAAACCCTTTTTGAGAACTCAGAGTGAGTAAATTGGCCATTTTCATGCACTTTTAACCATTCCATAAATCTTGTGTTTAGGGCCCCTGGAAGCATGAAAATCACTTTAAACATGCTAATTTTAGCTCTAACACTGATGATCCACCTACAAATGTGAACTGACGTTCAAAAATAAAACATTTGAAAACGGACCATTTTCCACATTTCTGAAGCATGACGTAATGGGGGGTGTTATCTCTTTTGTCAAAAATCAGCCGTTTTTGCTTGAACATTAAATGCCTCCAAATGGTATTTAATTAACTTCCCGAGCCCCTGGAAGCATGAAAATCATTTTAAACATGCTAATTTTAGCTCTAACACTGATGATCCACCTACAAATGTGAACTGACGTTCAAAAATAAAACATTTGAAAACGGACCATTTTACATTTCTGAAGCATGACGTAATGGGGGGGTGTTATCTCTTTTGTCGAAAATCAGCCGTTTTTGCTTGAACATTAAATGCGTCCAAATGGTATTTAATTAACTTCCCGGGGTGAAGAAACCCTTTTTGAGAACTCAGAGTGAGTAAATTGGGCATTTTCATGCACTTTTAACCATTCCATAAATCTTGTGTTTAGGGCCCCTGGAAGCATGAAAATCACTTTAAACATGCTAATTTTAGCTCTAAAACTGATGATCCACCTACAAATTGAACTGACGTTCAAAAATAAAACATTTGAAAACGGACCATTTTCCACATTTCAGAAGCATGACGTAATGGGGGGTGTTATCTCTTTTGTCGAAAATCAGGCATTTTTGTTTGAACATTAAATGCCTCCAAATGGTATTTAATTCACTTCCCGAGCCCCTGGAAGCATGAAAATCACTTTAAACATGCTAATTTTAGCTCTAACACTGATGATCCACCTACAAATGTGAACTGACGTTCAAAAATAAAACATTTGAAAACGGACCATTTTCTACATTTCTGAAGCATGACGTAATGGGGGGGTGTTATCTCTTTTGTTGAAAATCAGCCGTTTTTGCTTGAACATTAAATGCCTCCAAATGGTATTTAATTAACTTCCCGGGGTGAAGAAACCCTTTTTGAGAACTCAGAGAGAGTAAATTGGCCATTTTCATGCACTTTTAACCATTCCATAAATCTTGTGTTTAGGGCCCCTGGAAGCATGAAAATCACTTTAAACATGCTAATTTTAGCTCTAACACTGATGATCCACCTACAAATGTGAACTGACATTCAAAAATAAAACATTCGAAAACGGACCATTTTCCACATTTCTGAAGCATGACGTAATGGGGGGGGGTGTTATCTCTTTTGTCGAAAATCAGCCATTTTTGCTTGAACATTAAATGCCTCCAAATGGTATTTAATTAACTTCTCGGGGTGAAGAAACCCTTTTTGAGTACTCAGAGTGAGTAAATTGGCCATTTTCATGCACTTTTAACCATTCCATAAATCTTGTGTTTAGGGCCCCTGGAAGCATGAAAATCACTTTAAACATGCTAATTTTAGCTCTAACACTGATGATCCAGCTACAAATGTGAACTGACGTTCAAAAATTAAACATTTGAAAACGGACCATTTTCCACATTTCTGAAGCATGACGTAATGGGGGGTGGTATCTCTTTTGTCGAAAATCAGCCATTTTTGCTTGAACATTAAATGCCTCCAAATGGTATTTAATTAACTTCCCGAGCCCCTGGAAGCATGAAAATCACTTTAAACATGCTAATTTTAGCTCTAACACTGATGATCCAGCTACAAATGTGAACTGACGTTCAAAAATAAAACATTTGAAAACGGACCATTTTCCACATTTCTGAAGCATGACGTAATGGGGGGTGTTATCTCTTTTGTCGAAAATCAGCCGTTTTTGCTTGAACATTAAATGCCTCCAAATAGTATTTAATTCACTTCCCGAGCCCCTGGAAGCATGAAAATCACTTTAAACATGCTAATTTTAGCTCTAACACTGATGATCCACCTACAAATGTGAACTGACGTTCAAAAATAAAACATTTGAAAACGGACCATTTTCCACATTTCTGAAGCATGACGTAATGGGGGGGTGTTATCTCTTTTGTCGAAAATCAGCCATTTTTGCTTGAACATTAAATGTCTCCAAATGGTATTTAATTAACTTCTCGGGGTGAAGAAACCCTTTTTGAGTACTCAGAGTGAGTAAATTGGCCATTTTCATGCACTTTTAACCATTCCATAAATCTTGTGTTTAGGGCCCCTGGAAGCATGAAAATCACTTTAAACATGCTAATTTTAGCTCTAACACTGATGATCCAGCTACAAATGTGAACTGACGTTCAAAAATAAAACATTTGAAAACGGACCATTTTTCACATTTCTGAAGCATGACGTAATGGGGGGTGGTATCTCTTTTGTCGAAAATCAGCCATTTTTGCTTGAACATTAAATGCCTCCAAATGGTATTTAATTAACTTCCCGGGGTGAAGAAACCCTTTTTGAGAACTCAGAGTGAGTAAATTGGCCATTTTCATTCACTTTTAACCATTCCATAAATCTTGTGTTTAGGGCCCCTGGAAGCATGAAAATCACTTTAAACATGCTAATTTTAGCTCTAAAACTGATGATCCACCTACAAATGTGAACTGACGTTCAAAAATAAAACATTTGAAAACGGACCATCTTCCACATTTCTGAAGCATGACGTAATGGGGGGTGTTATCTCTTTTGTCGAAAATCAGGCGTTTTTGCTTGAACATTAAATGCCTCCAAATGGTATTTAATTCACTTCCCGAGCCCCTGGAAGCATGAAAATCACTTTAAACATGCTAATTTTAGCTCTAACACTGATGATCCACCTACAAATGTGAACTGACGTTCAAAAATAAAACATTTGAAAACGGACCATTTTCCACATTTCTGAAGCATGACGTAATGGGGGGGTGTTATCTCTTTTGTCGAAAATCAGCCGTTTTTGCTTGATCATTAAATGCCTCCAAATAGTATTTAATTCACTTCCCGAGCCCCTGGAAGCATGAAAATCCCTTTAAACATGCTAATTTTAGATCTAACACTGATGATCCACCTACAAATGTGAACTGACGTTAAAAAATAAAACATTTGAAAACGGACCATTTTCAACATTTTTGAAGCATGACGTAATGGGGGGGTGTTATCTCTTTTGTCGAAAATCAGCCGTTTTTGCTTGAACATTAAATGCCTCCAAATGGTATTTAATTAACTTCCCGAGCCCCTGGAAGCATGAAAATCACTTTAAACATGCTAATTTTAGCTCTAACACTGATGATCCACCTACAAATGTGAACTGACGTTCAAAAATAAAACATTTGAAAACGGACCATTTTCTACATTTCTGAAGCATGACGTAATGGGGGGGTGTTATCTCTTTTGTTGAAAATCAGCCGTTTTTGCTTGAACATTAAATGCCTCCAAATGGTATTTAATTAACTTCCCGGGGTGAAGAAACCCTTTTTGAGAACTCAGAGTGAGTAAATTGGCCATTTTCATGCACTTTTAACCATTCCATAAATCTTGTGTTTAGGGCCCCTGGAAGCATGAAAATCACTTTAAACATGCTAATTTTAGCTCTAACACTGATGATCCACCTACAAATGTGAACTGACATTCAAAAATAAAACATTCGAAAACGGACCATTTTCCACATTTCTGAAGCATGACGTAATGGGGGGGGTGTTATCTCTTTTGTCGAAAATCAGCCATTTTTGCTTGAACATTAAATGCCTCCAAATGGTATTTAATTAACTTCTCGGGGTGAAGAAACCCTTTTTGAGTACTCAGAGTGAGTAAATTGGCCATTTTCATGCACTTTTAACCATTCCATAAATCTTGTGTTTAGGGCCCCTGGAAGCATGAAAATCACTTTAAACATGCTAATTTTAGCTCTAACACTGATGATCCAGCTACAAATGTGAACTGACGTTCAAAAATTAAACATTTGAAAACGGACCATTTTCCACATTTCTGAAGCATGACGTAATGGGGGGTGGTATCTCTTTTGTCGAAAATCAGCCATTTTTGCTTGAACATTAAATGCCTCCAAATGGTATTTAATTAACTTCCCGAGCCCCTGGAAGCATGAAAATCACTTTAAACATGCTAATTTTAGCTCTAACACTGATGATCCAGCTACAAATGTGAACTGACGTTCAAAAATAAAACATTTGAAAACGGACCATTTTCCACATTTCTGAAGCATGACGTAATGGGGGGTGTTATCTCTTTTGTCGAAAATCAGCCGTTTTTGCTTGAACATTAAATGCCTCCAAATAGTATTTAATTCACTTCCCGAGCCCCTGGAAGCATGAAAATCACTTTAAACATGCTAATTTTAGCTCTAACACTGATGATCCACCTACAAATGTGAACTGACGTTCAAAAATAAAACATTTGAAAACGGACCATTTTCCACATTTCTGAAGCATGACGTAATGGGGGGGTGTTATCTCTTTTGTCAAAAATCAGCCGTTTTTGCTTGAACATTAAATGCCTCCAAATGGTATTTAATTAACTTCCCGAGCCCCTGGAAGCATGAAAATCATTTAAACATGCTAATTTTAGCTCTAACACTGATGATCCACCTACAAATGTGAACTGACGTTCAAAAATAAAACATTTGAAAACGGACCATTTTCTACATTTCCGAAGCATGACGTAATGGGGGGGTGTTATCTCTTTTGTCGAAAATCAGCCGTTTTTGCTGGAACATTAAATGCCTCCAAATGGCATTTAATTAACTTCCCGGGGTGAAGAAAACCTTTTTGAGAACTCAGAGTGAGTAAATTGGCCATTTTCATTCACTTTTAACCATTCCATAAATCTTGTGTTTAGGGCCCCTGGAAGCATGAAAATCACTTTAAACATGCTAATTTTAGCTCTAAAACTGATGATCCACCTACAAATGTGAACTGACGTTCAAAAATAAAACATTTGAAAACGGACCATTTTCCACATTTCTGAAGCATGACGTAATGGGGGGTGTTATCTCTTTTGTCGAAAATCAGGCGTTTTTGCTTGAACATTAAATGCCTCCAAATGGTATTTAATTCACTACCCGAGCCCCTGGAAGCATGAAAATCACTTTAAACATGCTAATTTTAGCTCTAACACTGATGATCCACCTACAAATGTGAACTGACGTTCAAAAATAAAACATTTGAAAACGGACCATTTTCCACATTTCTGAAGCATGACGTAATGGGGGGGTGTTATCTCTTTTGTCAAAAATCAGCCGTTTTTGCTTGAACATTAAATGCCTCCAAAGAGTATTTAATTCACTTCCCGAGCCCCTGGAAGCATGAAAATCACTTTAAACATGCTAATTTTAGCTCTAACACTGATGATCCACCTACAAATGTGAACTGACGTTCAAAAATAAAACATTTGAAAACGGATCATTTTCAACATTTCTGAAGCATGACGTAATGGGGGGGTGTTATCTCTTTTGTCGAAAATCAGCCGTTTTTGCTTGAACATTAAATGCCTCCAAATAGTATTTAATTAACTTCCCGAGCCCCTGGAAGCATGAAAATCACTTTAAACATGCTAATTTTAGCTCTAACACTGATGATCCACCTACAAATGTGAACTGACGTTCAAAAATAAAACATTTGAAAATGGACCATTTTCTACATTTCTGAAGCATGACGTAATGGGGGGGTGTTATCTCTTTTGTCGAAAATCAGCCATTTTTGCTTGAACATTAAATGCCTCCAAATGGTATTTAATTAACTTCCCGGGGTGAAGAAACCCTTTTTGAGAACTCAGAGTGAGTAAATTGGCCATTTTCATGCACTTTTAACCATTCCATAAATCTTGTGTTTAGGGCCCCTGGAAGCATGAAAATCACTTTAAACATGCTAATTTTAGCTCTAACACTGATGATCAACCTACAAATGTGAACTGACGTTCAAAAATAAAACATTTGAAAACGGACCATTTTCCTCATTTCTGAAGCATGACGTAATGGGGGGGTGTTATCTCTTTTGTCGAAAATCAGCCGCTTTTCTTGAACATTTCATGCCTCCAAATGGTATTTAATTAACTTCCCGGGGTGAAGAAACCCTTTTTGAGAACTCAGAGTGAGTAAATTGGCCATTTTCATGCACTTTTAACCATTCCATAAATCTTGTGTTTAGGGCCCCTGGAAGCATGAAAATCACTTTAAACATGCTAATTTTAGCTCTAACACTGATGATCCACCTACAAATGTGAACTGACGTTCAAAAATAAAACATTTGAAAACGGACCATTTTCCACATTTCTGAAGCATGACGTAATGGGGGGGTGTTATCTCTTTTGTCAAAAATCAGCCGTTTTTGCTCGAACATTAAATGCCTCCAAATGGTATTTAATTAACTTCCCGAGCCCCTGGAAGCATGAAAATCACTTTAAACATGCTAATTTTAGCTCTAACACTGATGATCCACCTACAAATGTGAACTGACGTTCAAAAATAAAACATTTGAAATGGACCATTTTCTACATTTTTGAAGCATGACGTAATGGGGGGGTGTTATCTCTTTTGTCGAAAATCAGCCGTTTTTGCTTGAACATTAAATGAGTCCAAATGGTATTTAATTAACTTCCCGGGGTGAAGAAACCCTTTTTGAGAACTCAGAGTGAGTAAATTGGCCATTTTCATGCACTTTTAACCATTCCATAAATCTTGTGTTTTGGGCCCCTGGAAGCATGAAAATCACTTTAAACATGCTAATTTTAGCTCTAAAACTGATGATCCACCTACAAATTGAACTGACGTTCAAAAATAAAACATTTGAAAACGGACCATTTTCCACATTTCTGAAGCATGACGTAATGGGGGGTGGTATCTCTTTTGTCGAAAATCAGCCATTTTTGCTTGAACATTAAATGCCTCCAAATGGTATTTAATTAACTTCCCGAGCCCCTGGAAGCATGAAAATCACTTTAAACATGCTAATTTTAGCTCTAACACTGATGATCCACCTACAAATGTGACCTGACGTTCAAAAATAAAACATTTAAAAAAGGACCATTTTCCACATTTCTGAAGCATGACGTAATGGGGGGGTGTTATCTCATTTGTCAAAAATCAGCCGTTTTTGCTTGAACATTAAATGCCTCCAAATAGTATTTAATTCACTTCCCGAGCCCCTGGAAGCATGAAAATCACTTTAAACATGCTAATTTTAGCTCTAACACTGATGATCCACCTACAAATGTGAACTGACGTTCAAAAATAAAACATTTGAAAATGGACCATTTTCCACATTTCTGAAGCGTGACGTAATGGGGGGGTGTTATCTCTTTTGTCAAAAATCAGCCGTTTTTGCTTGAACATTAAATGCCTCCAAATAGTATTTAATTCACTTCCAGAGCCCCTGGAAGCATGAAAATCACTTTAAACATGCTAATTTTAGCTCTAACACTGATGATCAACCTACAAATGTGAACTGACGTTCAAAAATAAAACATTTGAAAACGGACCATTTTCCACATTTCTGAAGCATGACGTAATGGGGGGTGTTATCTCTTTTGTCGAAAATCAGCCATTTTTGCTTGAGCATTAAATGCCTCCAAATGGTATTTAATTAACTTCCCGGGGTGAAGAAACCCTTTTTGAGAACTCAGAGTGAGTAAATTGGCCATTTTCATTCACTTTTAACCATTCCATAAATCTTGTGTTTAGGGCCCCTGGAAGCATGAAAATCACTTTAAACATGCTAATTTTAGCTCTAAAACTGATGATCCACCTACAAATGTGAACTGACGTTCAAAAATAAAACATTTGAAAACGGACCATTTTCCACATTTCTGAAGCATGACGTAATGGGGGGTGTTATCTCTTTTGTCGAAAATCAGGCCTTTTTGCTTGAACATTAAATGCCTCCAAATGGTATTTAATTCACTTCCCGAGCCCCTGGAAGCATGAAAATCACTTTAAACATGCTAATTTTAGCTCTAACACTGATGATCCACCTACAAATGTGAACTGACGTTCAAAAATAAAACATTTGAAAACGGACCATTTTCCACATTTCTGAAGCATGACGTAATGGGGGGTGTTATCTCTTTTGTCGAAAATCAGGCGTTTTTGCTTGAACATTAAATGCCTCCAAATGGTATTTAATTCACTTCCCGAGCCCCTGGAAGCATGAAAATCACTTTAAACATGCTAATTTTAGCTCTAACACTGATGATCCACCTACAAATGTGAACTGACGTTCAAAAATAAAACATTTGAAAACGGACCATTTTCAACATTTCTGAAGCATGACGTAATGGGGGGGTGTTATCTCTTTTGTCGAAAATCAGCCGTTTTTGCTTGAACATTAAATGCCTCCAAATGGTATTTAATTAACTTCCCAAGCCCCTGGAAGCATGAAAATCACTTTAAACATGCTAATTTTAGCTCTAACACTGATGATCCACCTACAAATGTGAACTGACGTTCAAAAATAAAACATTTGAAAACGGACCATTTTCTACATTTCTGAAGCATGACGTAATGGGGGGGTGTTATCTCTTTTGTCGAAAATCAGCCGTTTTTGCTTGAACATTAAATGCCTCCAAATGGTATTTAATTAACTTCCCGGGGTGAAGAAACCCTTTTTGAGAACTCAGAGTGAGTAAATTGGCCATTTTCATGCACTTTTAACCATTCCATAAATCTTGTGTTTAGGGCCCCTGGAAGCATGAAAATCACTTTAAACGTGCTAATTTTAGCTCTAACACTGATGATCAACCTACAAATGTGAACTGACGTTCAAAAATAAAACATTTGAAAACGGACCATTTTCCACATTTCTGAAGCATGACGTAATGGGGGGGTGTTATCTCTTTTGTCGAAAATCAGCCGTTTTTCTTGAACATTTCATGCCTCCAAATGGTATTTAATTAACTTCCCGGGGTGAAGAAACCCTTTTTGAGAACTCAGAGTGAGTAAATTGGCCATTTTCATGCACTTTTAACCATTCCATAAATCTTGTGTTTAGGGCCCCTGGAAGCATGAAAATCACTTTAAACATGCTAATTTTAGCTCTAACACTGATGATCCACCTACAAATGTGAACTGACGTTCAAAAATAAAACATTTGAAAACGGACCATTTTCCACATTTCTGAAGCATGACGTAATGGGGGGTGTTATCTCTTTTGTCAAAAATCAGCCGTTTTTGCTTGAACATTAAATGCCTCCAAATGGTATTTAATTAACTTCCCGAGCCCCTGGAAGCATGAAAATCACTTTAAACATGCTAATTTTAGCTCTAACACTGATGATCCACCTACAAATGTGAACTGACGTTCAAAAATAAAACATTTGAAATGGACCATTTTCTACATTTTTGAAGCATGACGTAATGGGGGGGTGTTATCTCTTTTGTCGAAAATCAGCCGTTTTTGCTTGAACATTAAGTGCGTCCAAATGGTATTTAATTAACTTCCCGGGGTGAAGAAACCCTTTTTGAGAACTCAGAGTGAGTAAATTGGCCATTTTCATGCACTTTTAACCATTCCATAAATCTTGTGTTTAGGGCCCCTGGAAGCATGAAAATCACTTTAAACATGCTAATTTTAGCTCTAAAACTGATGATCCACCTACAAATTGAACTGACGTTCAAAAATAAAACATTTGAAAATGGACCATTTTCCACATTTCTGAAGCATGACGTAATGGGGGGTGTTATCTCTTTTGTCGAAAATCAGGCGTTTTTGTTTGAACATTAAATGCCTCCAAATGGTATTTAATTCACTTCCCGAGCCCCTGGAAGCATGAAAATCACTTTAAACATGCTAATTTTAGCTCTAACACTGATGATCCACCTACAAATGTGAACTGACGTTCAAAAATAAAACATTTGAAAACGGACCATTTTCCACATTTCTGAAGCATGACGTAATGGGGGGGTGTTATCTCTTTTGTCGAAAATCAGCCATTTTTGCTTGAACATTTCATGCCTCCAAATGGTATTTAATTAACTTCCCGGGGTGAAGAAACCCTTTTTGAGAACTCAGAGTGAGTAAATTGGCCATTTTCATGCACTTTTAACCATTCCATAAATCTTGTGTTTAGGGCCCCTGGAAGCATGAAAATCACTTTAAACATGCTAATTTTAGCTCTAACACTGATGATCCACCTACAAATGTGAACTGACGTTCAAAAATAAAACATTTGAAAACGGACCATTTTCCACATTTCTGAAGCATGACGTAATGGGGGGTGTTATCTCTTTTGTCAAAAATCAGCCGTTTTTGCTTGAACATTAAATGCCTCCAAATGGTATTTAATTAACTTCCCGAGCCCCTGGAAGCATGAAAATCATTTTAAACATGCTAATTTTAGCTCTAACACTGATGATCCACCTACAAATGTGAACTGACGTTCAAAAATAAAACATTTGAAAACGGACCATTTTACATTTCTGAAGCATGACGTGATGGGGGGGTGTTATCTCTTTTGTCGAAAATCAGCCGTTTTTGCTTGAACATTAAATGCGTCCAAATGGTATTTAATTAACTTCCCGGGGTGAAGAAACCCTTTTTGAGAACTCAGAGTGAGTAAATTGGGCATTTTCATGCACTTTTAACCATTCCATAAATCTTGTGTTTAGGGCCCCTGGAAGCATGAAAATCACTTTAAACATGCTAATTTTAGCTCTAAAACTGATGATCCACCTACAAATTGAACTGACGTTCAAAAATAAAACATTTGAAAACGGACCATTTTCCACATTTCAGAAGCATGACGTAATGGGGGGTGTTATCTCTTTTGTCGAAAATCAGGCATTTTTGTTTGAACATTAAATGCCTCCAAATGGTATTTAATTCACTTCCCGAGCCCCTGGAAGCATGAAAATCACTTTAAACATGCTAATTTTAGCTCTAACACTGATGATCCACCTACAAATGTGAACTGACGTTCAAAAATAAAACATTTGAAAACGGACCATTTTCTACATTTCTGAAGCATGACGTAATGGGGGGGTGTTATCTCTTTTGTTGAAAATCAGCCGTTTTTGCTTGAACATTAAATGCCTCCAAATGGTATTTAATTAACTTCCCGGGGTGAAGAAACCCTTTTTGAGAACTCAGAGAGAGTAAATTGGCCATTTTCATGCACTTTTAACCATTCCATAAATCTTGTGTTTAGGGCCCCTGGAAGCATGAAAATCACTTTAAACATGCTAATTTTAGCTCTAACACTGATGATCCACCTACAAATGTGAACTGACATTCAAAAATAAAACATTCGAAAACGGACCATTTTCCACATTTCTGAAGCATGACGTAATGGGGGGGGGTGTTATCTCTTTTGTCGAAAATCAGCCATTTTTGCTTGAACATTAAATGCCTCCAAATGGTATTTAATTAACTTCTCGGGGTGAAGAAACCCTTTTTGAGTACTCAGAGTGAGTAAATTGGCCATTTTCATGCACTTTTAACCATTCCATAAATCTTGTGTTTAGGGCCCCTGGAAGCATGAAAATCACTTTAAACATGCTAATTTTAGCTCTAACACTGATGATCCAGCTACAAATGTGAACTGACGTTCAAAAATTAAACATTTGAAAACGGACCATTTTCCACATTTCTGAAGCATGACGTAATGGGGGGTGGTATCTCTTTTGTCGAAAATCAGCCATTTTTGCTTGAACATTAAATGCCTCCAAATGGTATTTAATTAACTTCCCGAGCCCCTGGAAGCATGAAAATCACTTTAAACATGCTAATTTTAGCTCTAACACTGATGATCCAGCTACAAATGTGAACTGACGTTCAAAAATAAAACATTTGAAAACGGACCATTTTCCACATTTCTGAAGCATGACGTAATGGGGGGTGTTATCTCTTTTGTCGAAAATCAGCCGTTTTTGCTTGAACATTAAATGCCTCCAAATAGTATTTAATTCACTTCCCGAGCCCCTGGAAGCATGAAAATCACTTTAAACATGCTAATTTTAGCTCTAACACTGATGATCCACCTACAAATGTGAACTGACGTTCAAAAATAAAACATTTGAAAACGGACCATTTTCCACATTTCTGAAGCATGACGTAATGGGGGGGTGTTATCTCTTTTGTCGAAAATCAGCCATTTTTGCTTGAACATTAAATGTCTCCAAATGGTATTTAATTAACTTCTCGGGGTGAAGAAACCCTTTTTGAGTACTCAGAGTGAGTAAATTGGCCATTTTCATGCACTTTTAACCATTCCATAAATCTTGTGTTTAGGGCCCCTGGAAGCATGAAAATCACTTTAAACATGCTAATTTTAGCTCTAACACTGATGATCCAGCTACAAATGTGAACTGACGTTCAAAAATAAAACATTTGAAAACGGACCATTTTTCACATTTCTGAAGCATGACGTAATGGGGGGTGGTATCTCTTTTGTCGAAAATCAGCCATTTTTGCTTGAACATTAAATGCCTCCAAATGGTATTTAATTAACTTCCCGGGGTGAAGAAACCCTTTTTGAGAACTCAGAGTGAGTAAATTGGCCATTTTCATTCACTTTTAACCATTCCATAAATCTTGTGTTTAGGGCCCCTGGAAGCATGAAAATCACTTTAAACATGCTAATTTTAGCTCTAAAACTGATGATCCACCTACAAATGTGAACTGACGTTCAAAAATAAAACATTTGAAAACGGACCATCTTCCACATTTCTGAAGCATGACGTAATGGGGGGTGTTATCTCTTTTGTCGAAAATCAGGCGTTTTTGCTTGAACATTAAATGCCTCCAAATGGTATTTAATTCACTTCCCGAGCCCCTGGAAGCATGAAAATCACTTTAAACATGCTAATTTTAGCTCTAACACTGATGATCCACCTACAAATGTGAACTGACGTTCAAAAATAAAACATTTGAAAACGGACCATTTTCCACATTTCTGAAGCATGACGTAATGGGGGGGTGTTATCTCTTTTGTCGAAAATCAGCCGTTTTTGCTTGATCATTAAATGCCTCCAAATAGTATTTAATTCACTTCCCGAGCCCCTGGAAGCATGAAAATCCCTTTAAACATGCTAATTTTAGATCTAACACTGATGATCCACCTACAAATGTGAACTGACGTTAAAAAATAAAACATTTGAAAACGAACCATTTTCAACATTTTTGAAGCATGACGTAATGGGGGGGTGTTATCTCTTTTGTCGAAAATCAGCCGTTTTTGCTTGAACATTAAATGCCTCCAAATGGTATTTAATTAACTTCCCGAGCCCCTGGAAGCATGAAAATCACTTTAAACATGCTAATTTTAGCTCTAACACTGATGATCCACCTACAAATGTGAACTGACGTTCAAAAATAAAACATTTGAAAACGGACCATTTTCTACATTTCTGAAGCATGACGTAATGGGGGGGTGTTATCTCTTTTGTTGAAAATCAGCCGTTTTTGCTTGAACATTAAATGCCTCCAAATGGTATTTAATTAACTTCCCGGGGTGAAGAAACCCTTTTTGAGAACTCAGAGTGAGTAAATTGGCCATTTTCATGCACTTTTAACCATTCCATAAATCTTGTGTTTAGGGCCCCTGGAAGCATGAAAATCACTTTAAACATGCTAATTTTAGCTCTAACACTGATGATCCACCTACAAATGTGAACTGACATTCAAAAATAAAACATTCGAAAACGGACCATTTTCCACATTTCTGAAGCATGACGTAATGGGGGGGGTGTTATCTCTTTTGTCGAAAATCAGCCATTTTTGCTTGAACATTAAATGCCTCCAAATGGTATTTAATTAACTTCTCGGGGTGAAGAAACCCTTTTTGAGTACTCAGAGTGAGTAAATTGGCCATTTTCATGCACTTTTAACCATTCCATAAATCTTGTGTTTAGGGCCCCTGGAAGCATGAAAATCACTTTAAACATGCTAATTTTAGCTCTAACACTGATGATCCAGCTACAAATGTGAACTGACGTTCAAAAATTAAACATTTGAAAACGGACCATTTTCCACATTTCTGAAGCATGACGTAATGGGGGGTGGTATCTCTTTTGTCGAAAATCAGCCATTTTTGCTTGAACATTAAATGCCTCCAAATGGTATTTAATTAACTTCCCGAGCCCCTGGAAGCATGAAAATCACTTTAAACATGCTAATTTTAGCTCTAACACTGATGATCCAGCTACAAATGTGAACTGACGTTCAAAAATAAAACATTTGAAAACGGACCATTTTCCACATTTCTGAAGCATGACGTAATGGGGGGTGTTATCTCTTTTGTCGAAAATCAGCCGTTTTTGCTTGAACATTAAATGCCTCCAAATAGTATTTAATTCACTTCCCGAGCCCCTGGAAGCATGAAAATCACTTTAAACATGCTAATTTTAGCTCTAACACTGATGATCCACCTACAAATGTGAACTGACGTTCAAAAATAAAACATTTGAAAACGGACCATTTTCCACATTTCTGAAGCATGACGTAATGGGGGGGTGTTATCTCTTTTGTCAAAAATCAGCCGTTTTTGCTTGAACATTAAATGCCTCCAAATGGTATTTAATTAACTTCCCGAGCCCCTGGAAGCATGAAAATCATTTAAACATGCTAATTTTAGCTCTAACACTGATGATCCACCTACAAATGTGAACTGACGTTCAAAAATAAAACATTTGAAAACGGACCATTTTCTACATTTCCGAAGCATGACGTAATGGGGGGGTGTTATCTCTTTTGTCGAAAATCAGCCGTTTTTGCTGGAACATTAAATGCCTCCAAATGGCATTTAATTAACTTCCCGGGGTGAAGAAAACCTTTTTGAGAACTCAGAGTGAGTAAATTGGCCATTTTCATTCACTTTTAACCATTCCATAAATCTTGTGTTTAGGGCCCCTGGAAGCATGAAAATCACTTTAAACATGCTAATTTTAGCTCTAAAACTGATGATCCACCTACAAATGTGAACTGACGTTCAAAAATAAAACATTTGAAAACGGACCATTTTCCACATTTCTGAAGCATGACGTAATGGGGGGTGTTATCTCTTTTGTCGAAAATCAGGCGTTTTTGCTTGAACATTAAATGCCTCCAAATGGTATTTAATTAACTTCCCGAGCCCCTGGAAGCATGAAAATCACTTTAAACATGCTAATTTTAGCTCTAACACTGATGATCCACCTACAAATGTGAACTGACGTTCAAAAATAAAACATTTGAAATGGACCATTTTCTACATTTTTGAAGCATGACGTAATGGGGGGGTGTTATCTCTTTTGTCGAAAATCAGCCGTTTTTGCTTGAACATTAAGTGCGTCCAAATGGTATTTAATTAACTTCCCGGGGTGAAGAAACCCTTTTTGAGAACTCAGAGTGAGTAAATTGGCCATTTTCATGCACTTTTAACCATTCCATAAATCTTGTGTTTAGGGCCCCTGGAAGCATGAAAATCACTTTAAACATGCTAATTTTAGCTCTAAAACTGATGATCCACCTACAAATTGAACTGACGTTCAAAAATAAAACATTTGAAAATGGACCATTTTCCACATTTCTGAAGCATGACGTAATGGGGGGTGTTATCTCTTTTGTCGAAAATCAGGCGTTTTTGTTTGAACATTAAATGCCTCCAAATGGTATTTAATTCACTTCCCGAGCCCCTGGAAGCATGAAAATCACTTTAAACATGCTAATTTTAGCTCTAACACTGATGATCCACCTACAAATGTGAACTGACGTTCAAAAATAAAACATTTGAAAACGGACCATTTTCCACATTTCTGAAGCATGACGTAATGGGGGGGTGTTATCTCTTTTGTCGAAAATCAGCCATTTTTGCTTGAACATTTCATGCCTCCAAATGGTATTTAATTAACTTCCCGGGGTGAAGAAACCCTTTTTGAGAACTCAGAGTGAGTAAATTGGCCATTTTCATGCACTTTTAACCATTCCATAAATCTTGTGTTTAGGGCCCCTGGAAGCATGAAAATCACTTTAAACATGCTAATTTTAGCTCTAACACTGATGATCCACCTACAAATGTGAACTGACGTTCAAAAATAAAACATTTGAAAACGGACCATTTTCCACATTTCTGAAGCATGACGTAATGGGGGGTGTTATCTCTTTTGTCAAAAATCAGCCGTTTTTGCTTGAACATTAAATGCCTCCAAATGGTATTTAATTAACTTCCCGAGCCCCTGGAAGCATGAAAATCATTTTAAACATGCTAATTTTAGCTCTAACACTGATGATCCACCTACAAATGTGAACTGACGTTCAAAAATAAAACATTTGAAAACGGACCATTTTACATTTCTGAAGCATGACGTAATGGGGGGGTGTTATCTCTTTTGTCGAAAATCAGCCGTTTTTGCTTGAACATTAAATGCGTCCAAATGGTATTTAATTAACTTCCCGGGGTGAAGAAACCCTTTTTGAGAACTCAGAGTGAGTAAATTGGGCATTTTCATGCACTTTTAACCATTCCATAAATCTTGTGTTTAGGGCCCCTGGAAGCATGAAAATCACTTTAAACATGCTAATTTTAGCTCTAAAACTGATGATCCACCTACAAATTGAACTGACGTTCAAAAATAAAACATTTGAAAACGGACCATTTTCCACATTTCAGAAGCATGACGTAATGGGGGGTGTTATCTCTTTTGTCGAAAATCAGGCATTTTTGTTTGAACATTAAATGCCTCCAAATGGTATTTAATTCACTTCCCGAGCCCCTGGAAGCATGAAAATCACTTTAAACATGCTAATTTTAGCTCTAACACTGATGATCCACCTACAAATGTGAACTGACGTTCAAAAATAAAACATTTGAAAACGGACCATTTTCTACATTTCTGAAGCATGACGTAATGGGGGGGTGTTATCTCTTTTGTTGAAAATCAGCCGTTTTTGCTTGAACATTAAATGCCTCCAAATGGTATTTAATTAACTTCCCGGGGTGAAGAAACCCTTTTTGAGAACTCAGAGAGAGTAAATTGGCCATTTTCATGCACTTTTAACCATTCCATAAATCTTGTGTTTAGGGCCCCTGGAAGCATGAAAATCACTTTAAACATGCTAATTTTAGCTCTAACACTGATGATCCACCTACAAATGTGAACTGACATTCAAAAATAAAACATTCGAAAACGGACCATTTTCCACATTTCTGAAGCATGACGTAATGGGGGGGGGTGTTATCTCTTTTGTCGAAAATCAGCCATTTTTGCTTGAACATTAAATGCCTCCAAATGGTATTTAATTAACTTCTCGGGGTGAAGAAACCCTTTTTGAGTACTCAGAGTGAGTAAATTGGCCATTTTCATGCACTTTTAACCATTCCATAAATCTTGTGTTTAGGGCCCCTGGAAGCATGAAAATCACTTTAAACATGCTAATTTTAGCTCTAACACTGATGATCCAGCTACAAATGTGAACTGACGTTCAAAAATTAAACATTTGAAAACGGACCATTTTCCACATTTCTGAAGCATGACGTAATGGGGGGTGGTATCTCTTTTGTCGAAAATCAGCCATTTTTGCTTGAACATTAAATGCCTCCAAATGGTATTTAATTAACTTCCCGAGCCCCTGGAAGCATGAAAATCACTTTAAACATGCTAATTTTAGCTCTAACACTGATGATCCAGCTACAAATGTGAACTGACGTTCAAAAATAAAACATTTGAAAACGGACCATTTTCCACATTTCTGAAGCATGACGTAATGGGGGGTGTTATCTCTTTTGTCGAAAATCAGCCGTTTTTGCTTGAACATTAAATGCCTCCAAATAGTATTTAATTCACTTCCCGAGCCCCTGGAAGCATGAAAATCACTTTAAACATGCTAATTTTAGCTCTAACACTGATGATCCAGCTACAAATGTGAACTGACGTTCAAAAATTAAACATTTGAAAACGGACCATTTTCCACATTTCTGAAGCATGACGTAATGGGGGGTGGTATCTCTTTTGTCGAAAATCAGCCATTTTTGCTTGAACATTAAATGCCTCCAAATGGTATTTAATTAACTTCCCGAGCCCCTGGAAGCATGAAAATCACTTTAAACATGCTAATTTTAGCTCTAACACTGATGATCCAGCTACAAATGTGAACTGACGTTCAAAAATAAAACATTTGAAAACGGACCATTTTCCACATTTCTGAAGCATGACGTAATGGGGGGTGTTATCTCTTTTGTCGAAAATCAGCCGTTTTTGCTTGAACATTAAATGCCTCCAAATAGTATTTAATTCACTTCCCGAGCCCCTGGAAGCATGAAAATCACTTTAAACATGCTAATTTTAGCTCTAACACTGATGATCCACCTACAAATGTGAACTGACGTTCAAAAATAAAACATTTGAAAACGGACCATTTTCCACATTTCTGAAGCATGACGTAATGGGGGGGTGTTATCTCTTTTGTCAAAAATCAGCCGTTTTTGCTTGAACATTAAATGCCTCCAAATGGTATTTAATTAACTTCCCGAGCCCCTGGAAGCATGAAAATCATTTAAACATGCTAATTTTAGCTCTAACACTGATGATCCACCTACAAATGTGAACTGACGTTCAAAAATAAAACATTTGAAAACGGACCATTTTCTACATTTCCGAAGCATGACGTAATGGGGGGGTGTTATCTCTTTTGTCGAAAATCAGCCGTTTTTGCTGGAACATTAAATGCCTCCAAATGGCATTTAATTAACTTCCCGGGGTGAAGAAAACCTTTTTGAGAACTCAGAGTGAGTAAATTGGCCATTTTCATTCACTTTTAACCATTCCATAAATCTTGTGTTTAGGGCCCCTGGAAGCATGAAAATCACTTTAAACATGCTAATTTTAGCTCTAAAACTGATGATCCACCTACAAATGTGAACTGACGTTCAAAAATAAAACATTTGAAAACGGACCATTTTCCACATTTCTGAAGCATGACGTAATGGGGGGTGTTATCTCTTTTGTCGAAAATCAGGCGTTTTTGCTTGAACATTAAATGCCTCCAAATGGTATTTAATTCACTACCCGAGCCCCTGGAAGCATGAAAATCACTTTAAACATGCTAATTTTAGCTCTAACACTGATGATCCACCTACAAATGTGAACTGACGTTCAAAAATAAAACATTTGAAAACGGACCATTTTCCACATTTCTGAAGCATGACGTAATGGGGGGGTGTTATCTCTTTTGTCAAAAATCAGCCGTTTTTGCTTGAACATTAAATGCCTCCAAAGAGTATTTAATTCACTTCCCGAGCCCCTGGAAGCATGAAAATCACTTTAAACATGCTAATTTTAGCTCTAACACTGATGATCCACCTACAAATGTGAACTGACGTTCAAAAATAAAACATTTGAAAACGGATCATTTTCAACATTTCTGAAGCATGACGTAATGGGGGGGTGTTATCTCTTTTGTCGAAAATCAGCCGTTTTTGCTTGAACATTAAATGCCTCCAAATAGTATTTAATTAACTTCCCGAGCCCCTGGAAGCATGAAAATCACTTTAAACATGCTAATTTTAGCTCTAACACTGATGATCCACCTACAAATGTGAACTGACGTTCAAAAATAAAACATTTGAAAATGGACCATTTTCTACATTTCTGAAGCATGACGTAATGGGGGGGTGTTATCTCTTTTGTCGAAAATCAGCCATTTTTGCTTGAACATTAAATGCCTCCAAATGGTATTTAATTAACTTCCCGGGGTGAAGAAACCCTTTTTGAGAACTCAGAGTGAGTAAATTGGCCATTTTCATGCACTTTTAACCATTCCATAAATCTTGTGTTTAGGGCCCCTGGAAGCATGAAAATCACTTTAAACATGCTAATTTTAGCTCTAACACTGATGATCAACCTACAAATGTGAACTGACGTTCAAAAATAAAACATTTGAAAACGGACCATTTTCCTCATTTCTGAAGCATGACGTAATGGGGGGGTGTTATCTCTTTTGTCGAAAATCAGCCGCTTTTCTTGAACATTTCATGCCTCCAAATGGTATTTAATTAACTTCCCGGGGTGAAGAAACCCTTTTTGAGAACTCAGAGTGAGTAAATTGGCCATTTTCATGCACTTTTAACCATTCCATAAATCTTGTGTTTAGGGCCCCTGGAAGCATGAAAATCACTTTAAACATGCTAATTTTAGCTCTAACACTGATGATCCACCTACAAATGTGAACTGACGTTCAAAAATAAAACATTTGAAAACGGACCATTTTCCACATTTCTGAAGCATGACGTAATGGGGGGGTGTTATCTCTTTTGTCAAAAATCAGCCGTTTTTGCTCGAACATTAAATGCCTCCAAATGGTATTTAATTAACTTCCCGAGCCCCTGGAAGCATGAAAATCACTTTAAACATGCTAATTTTAGCTCTAACACTGATGATCCACCTACAAATGTGAACTGACGTTCAAAAATAAAACATTTGAAATGGACCATTTTCTACATTTTTGAAGCATGACGTAATGGGGGGGTGTTATCTCTTTTGTCGAAAATCAGCCGTTTTTGCTTGAACATTAAATGAGTCCAAATGGTATTTAATTAACTTCCCGGGGTGAAGAAACCCTTTTTGAGAACTCAGAGTGAGTAAATTGGCCATTTTCATGCACTTTTAACCATTCCATAAATCTTGTGTTTTGGGCCCCTGGAAGCATGAAAATCACTTTAAACATGCTAATTTTAGCTCTAAAACTGATGATCCACCTACAAATTGAACTGACGTTCAAAAATAAAACATTTGAAAACGGACCATTTTCCACATTTCTGAAGCATGACGTAATGGGGGGTGGTATCTCTTTTGTCGAAAATCAGCCATTTTTGCTTGAACATTAAATGCCTCCAAATGGTATTTAATTAACTTCCCGAGCCCCTGGAAGCATGAAAATCACTTTAAACATGCTAATTTTAGCTCTAACACTGATGATCCACCTACAAATGTGACCTGACGTTCAAAAATAAAACATTTAAAAACGGACCATTTTCCACATTTCTGAAGCATGACGTAATGGGGGGGTGTTATCTCATTTGTCAAAAATCAGCCGTTTTTGCTTGAACATTAAATGCCTCCAAATAGTATTTAATTCACTTCCCGAGCCCCTGGAAGCATGAAAATCACTTTAAACATGCTAATTTTAGCTCTAACACTGATGATCCACCTACAAATGTGAACTGACGTTCAAAAATAAAACATTTGAAAATGGACCATTTTCCACATTTCTGAAGCGTGACGTAATGGGGGGGTGTTATCTCTTTTGTCAAAAATCAGCCGTTTTTGCTTGAACATTAAATGCCTCCAAATAGTATTTAATTCACTTCCAGAGCCCCTGGAAGCATGAAAATCACTTTAAACATGCTAATTTTAGCTCTAACACTGATGATCAACCTACAAATGTGAACTGACGTTCAAAAATAAAACATTTGAAAACGGACCATTTTCCACATTTCTGAAGCATGACGTAATGGGGGGTGTTATCTCTTTTGTCGAAAATCAGCCATTTTTGCTTGAGCATTAAATGCCTCCAAATGGTATTTAATTAACTTCCCGGGGTGAAGAAACCCTTTTTGAGAACTCAGAGTGAGTAAATTGGCCATTTTCATTCACTTTTAACCATTCCATAAATCTTGTGTTTAGGGCCCCTGGAAGCATGAAAATCACTTTAAACATGCTAATTTTAGCTCTAAAACTGATGATCCACCTACAAATGTGAACTGACGTTCAAAAATAAAACATTTGAAAACGGACCATTTTCCACATTTCTGAAGCATGACGTAATGGGGGGTGTTATCTCTTTTGTCGAAAATCAGGCCTTTTTGCTTGAACATTAAATGCCTCCAAATGGTATTTAATTCACTTCCCGAGCCCCTGGAAGCATGAAAATCACTTTAAACATGCTAATTTTAGCTCTAACACTGATGATCCACCTACAAATGTGAACTGACGTTCAAAAATAAAACATTTGAAAACGGACCATTTTCCACATTTCTGAAGCATGACGTAATGGGGGGTGTTATCTCTTTTGTCGAAAATCAGGCGTTTTTGCTTGAACATTAAATGCCTCCAAATGGTATTTAATTCACTTCCCGAGCCCCTGGAAGCATGAAAATCACTTTAAACATGCTAATTTTAGCTCTAACACTGATGATCCACCTACAAATGTGAACTGACGTTCAAAAATAAAACATTTGAAAACGGACCATTTTCAACATTTCTGAAGCATGACGTAATGGGGGGGTGTTATCTCTTTTGTCGAAAATCAGCCGTTTTTGCTTGAACATTAAATGCCTCCAAATGGTATTTAATTAACTTCCCAAGCCCCTGGAAGCATGAAAATCACTTTAAACATGCTAATTTTAGCTCTAACACTGATGATCCACCTACAAATGTGAACTGACGTTCAAAAATAAAACATTTGAAAACGGACCATTTTCTACATTTCTGAAGCATGACGTAATGGGGGGGTGTTATCTCTTTTGTCGAAAATCAGCCGTTTTTGCTTGAACATTAAATGCCTCCAAATGGTATTTAATTAACTTCCCGGGGTGAAGAAACCCTTTTTGAGAACTCAGAGTGAGTAAATTGGCCATTTTCATGCACTTTTAACCATTCCATAAATCTTGTGTTTAGGGCCCCTGGAAGCATGAAAATCACTTTAAACGTGCTAATTTTAGCTCTAACACTGATGATCAACCTACAAATGTGAACTGACGTTCAAAAATAAAACATTTGAAAACGGACCATTTTCCACATTTCTGAAGCATGACGTAATGGGGGGGTGTTATCTCTTTTGTCGAAAATCAGCCGTTTTTCTTGAACATTTCATGCCTCCAAATGGTATTTAATTAACTTCCCGGGGTGAAGAAACCCTTTTTGAGAACTCAGAGTGAGTAAATTGGCCATTTTCATGCACTTTTAACCATTCCATAAATCTTGTGTTTAGGGCCCCTGGAAGCATGAAAATCACTTTAAACATGCTAATTTTAGCTCTAACACTGATGATCCACCTACAAATGTGAACTGACGTTCAAAAATAAAACATTTGAAAACGGACCATTTTCCACATTTCTGAAGCATGACGTAATGGGGGGTGTTATCTCTTTTGTCAAAAATCAGCCGTTTTTGCTTGAACATTAAATGCCTCCAAATGGTATTTAATTAACTTCCCGAGCCCCTGGAAGCATGAAAATCACTTTAAACATGCTAATTTTAGCTCTAACACTGATGATCCACCTACAAATGTGAACTGACGTTCAAAAATAAAACATTTGAAATGGACCATTTTCTACATTTTTGAAGCATGACGTAATGGGGGGGTGTTATCTCTTTTGTCGAAAATCAGCCGTTTTTGCTTGAACATTAAGTGCGTCCAAATGGTATTTAATTAACTTCCCGGGGTGAAGAAACCCTTTTTGAGAACTCAGAGTGAGTAAATTGGCCATTTTCATGCACTTTTAACCATTCCATAAATCTTGTGTTTAGGGCCCCTGGAAGCATGAAAATCACTTTAAACATGCTAATTTTAGCTCTAAAACTGATGATCCACCTACAAATTGAACTGACGTTCAAAAATAAAACATTTGAAAATGGACCATTTTCCGCATTTCTGAAGCATGACGTAATGGGGGGTGTTATCTCTTTTGTCGAAAATCAGGCGTTTTTGTTTGAACATTAAATGCCTCCAAATGGTATTTAATTCACTTCCCGAGCCCCTGGAAGCATGAAAATCACTTTAAACATGCTAATTTTAGCTCTAACACTGATGATCCACCTACAAATGTGAACTGACGTTCAAAAATAAAACATTTGAAAACGGACCATTTTCCACATTTCTGAAGCATGACGTAATGGGGGGGTGTTATCTCTTTTGTCGAAAATCAGCCATTTTTGCTTGAACATTAAATGTCTCCAAATGGTATTTAATTAACTTCTCGGGGTGAAGAAACCCTTTTTGAGTACTCAGAGTGAGTAAATTGGCCATTTTCATGCACTTTTAACCATTCCATAAATCTTGTGTTTAGGGCCCCTGGAAGCATGAAAATCACTTTAAACATGCTAATTTTAGCTCTAACACTGATGATCCAGCTACAAATGTGAACTGACGTTCAAAAATAAAACATTTGAAAACGGACCATTTTTCACATTTCTGAAGCATGACGTAATGGGGGGTGGTATCTCTTTTGTCGAAAATCAGCCATTTTTGCTTGAACATTAAATGCCTCCAAATGGTATTTAATTAACTTCCCGAGCCCCTGGAAGCATGAAAATCACTTTAAACATGCTAATTTTAGCTCTAACACTGATGATCCACCTACAAATGTGACCTGACGTTCAAAAATAAAACATTTAAAAACGGACCATTTTCCACATTTCTGAAGCATGACGTAATGGGGGGGTGTTATCTCATTTGTCAAAAATCAGCCGTTTTTGCTTGAACATTAAATGCCTCCAAATAGTATTTAATTCACTTCCCGAGCCCCTGGAAGCATGAAAATCTCTTTAAACATGCTAATTTTAGCTCTAACACTGATGATCCACCTACAAATGTGAACTGACGTTCAAAAATAAAACATTTGAAAATGGACCATTTTCCACATTTCTGAAGCGTGACGTAATGGGGGGGTGTTATCTCTTTTGTCAAAAATCAGCCGTTTTTGCTTGAACATTAAATGCCTCCAAATAGTATTTAATTCACTTCCAGAGCCCCTGGAAGCATGAAAATCACTTTAAACATGCTAATTTTAGCTCTAACACTGATGATCAACCTACAAATGTGAACTGACGTTCAAAAATAAAACATTTGAAAACGGACCATTTTCCACATTTCTGAAGCATGACGTAATGGGGGGGTGTTATCTCTTTTGTCGAAAATCAGCCATTTTTGCTTGAGCATTAAATGCCTCCAAATGGTATTTAATTAACTTCCCGGGGTGAAGAAACCCTTTTTGAGAACTCAGAGTGAGTAAATTGGCCATTTTCATTCACTTTTAACCATTCCATAAATCTTGTGTTTAGGGCCCCTGGAAGCATGAAAATCACTTTAAACATGCTAATTTTAGCTCTAAAACTGATTATCCACCTACAAATGTGAACTGACGTTCAAAAATAAAACATTTGAAAACGGACCATTTTCCACATTTCTGAAGCATGACGTAATGGGGGGTGTTATCTCTTTTGTCGAAAATCAGGCCTTTTTGCTTGAACATTAAATGCCTCCAAATGGTATTTAATTCACTTCCCGAGCCCCTGGAAGCATGAAAATCACTTTAAACATGCTAATTTTAGCTCTAACACTGATGATCCACCTACAAATGTGAACTGACGTTCAAAAATAAAACATTTGAAAACGGACCATTTTCCACATTTCTGAAGCATGACGTAATGGGGGGTGTTATCTCTTTTGTCGAAAATCAGGCGTTTTTGCTTGAACATTAAATGCCTCCAAATGGTATTTAATTCACTTCCCGAGCCCCTGGAAGCATGAAAATCACTTTAAACATGCTAATTTTAGCTCTAACACTGATGATCCACCTACAAATGTGAACTGACGTTCAAAAATAAAACATTTGAAAACGGACCATTTTCAACATTTTTGAAGCATGACGTAATGGGGGGGTGTTATCTCTTTTGTCGAAAATCAGCCGTTTTTGCTTGAACATTAAATGCCTCCAAATGGTATTTAATTAACTTCCCGGGGTGAAGAAACCCTTTTTGAGAACTCAGAGTGAGTAAATTGGCCATTTTCATGCACTTTTAACCATTCCATAAATCTTGTGTTTAGGGCCCCTGGAAGCATGAAAATCACTTTAAACGTGCTAATTTTAGCTCTAACACTGATGATCAACCTACAAATGTGAACTGACGTTCAAAAATAAAACATTTGAAAACGGACCATTTTCCACATTTCTGAAGCATGACGTAATGGGGGGGTGTTATCTCTTTTGTCGAAAATCAGCCGTTTTTGCTTGAACATTAAATGCCTCCAAATGGTATTTAATTAACTTCCCGGGGTGAAGAAACCCTTTTTGAGAACTCAGAGTGAGTAAATTGGCCATTTTCATGCACTTTTAACCATTCCATAAATCTTGTGTTTAGGGCCCCTGGAAGCATGAAAATCACTTTAAACATGCTAATTTTAGCTCTAACACTGATGATCCACCCTCAAATGTGAACTGACGTTCAAAAATAAAACATTTGAAAATGGACCATTCTCCACATTTCTGAAGCATGACGTAATGGGGGGTATTATCTCTTTTGTCAAAAATCAACCATTTTTGCTTGAACATTAAATGCCTCCAAATGGTATTTAATTAACTTTCCGAGCCCCTGGAAACATGAAAATCACTTTAAACATGCTAATTTTAGCTCTAACACTGATGATCCACCTACAAATGTGAACTGACGTTCAAAAATAAAACATTTGAAAACGGACCATTTTCTACATTTTTGAAGCATGACGTAATGGGGGGGGTGTTATCTCTTTTGTCGAAAATCAGCCGTTTTTGCTTGAACATTAAATGCCTCCAAATGGTATTTAATTCACTTCCCAAGCCCCTGGAAGCATGAAAATCACTTTAAACATGCTAATTTTAGCTCTAACACTGATGATCCACCTACAAATGTGAACTGACGTTCAAAAATAAAACATTTGAAAACGGACCATTTTCCACATTTCTGAAGCATGACGTAATGGGGGGTGTTATCTCTTTTGTCGAAAATCAGCCATTTTTGCTTGAACATTAAATGCCTCCAAATGGTATTTAATTAACTTCTCGGGGTGAAGAAACCCTTTTTGAGTACTCAGAGTGAGTAAATTGGCCATTTTCATGCACTTTTAACCATTCCATAAATCTTGTGTTTAGGGCCCCTGGAAGCATGAAAATCACTTTAAACATGCTAATTTTAGCTCTAACACTGATGATCCAGCTACAAATGTGAACTGACGTTCAAAAATAAAACATTTGAAAACGGACCATTTTCCACATTTCTGAAGCATGACGTAATGGGGGGTGTTATCTCTTTTGTCGAAAATCAGCCGTTTTTGCTTGAACATTAAATGCCTCCAAATAGTATTTAATTAACTTCCCGAGCCCCTGGAAGCATGAAAATCACTTTAAACATGCTAATTTTAGCTCTAACACTGATGATCCACCTACAAATGTGAACTGACGTTCAAAAATAAAACATTTGAAAATGGACCATTTTCTACATTTCTGAAGCATGACGTAATGGGGGGGTGTTATCTCTTTTGTCGAAAATCAGCCATTTTTGCTTGAACATTAAATGCCTCCAAATGGTATTTAATTAACTTCCCGGGGTGAAGAAACCCTTTTTGAGAACTCAGAGTGAGTAAATTGGCCATTTTCATGCACTTTTAACCATTCCATAAATCTTGTGTTTAGGGCCCCTGGAAGCATGAAAATCACTTTAAACATGCTAATTTTAGCTCTAACACTGATGATCAACCTACAAATGTGAACTGACGTTCAAAAATAAAACATTTGAAAACGGACCATTTTCCTCATTTCTGAAGCATGACGTAATGGGGGGGTGTTATCTCTTTTGTCGAAAATCAGCCGCTTTTCTTGAACATTTCATGCCTCCAAATGGTATTTAATTAACTTCCCGGGGTGAAGAAACCCTTTTTGAGAACTCAGAGTGAGTAAATTGGCCATTTTCATGCACTTTTAACCATTCCATAAATCTTGTGTTTAGGGCCCCTGGAAGCATGAAAATCACTTTAAACATGCTAATTTTAGCTCTAACACTGATGATCCACCTACAAATGTGAACTGACGTTCAAAAATAAAACATTTGAAAACGGACCATTTTCCACATTTCTGAAGCATGACGTAATGGGGGGGTGTTATCTCTTTTGTCAAAAATCAGCCGTTTTTGCTCGAACATTAAATGCCTCCAAATGGTATTTAATTAACTTCCCGAGCCCCTGGAAGCATGAAAATCACTTTAAACATGCTAATTTTAGCTCTAACACTGATGATCCACCTACAAATGTGAACTGACGTTCAAAAATAAAACATTTGAAATGGACCATTTTCTACATTTTTGAAGCATGACGTAATGGGGGGGTGTTATCTCTTTTGTCGAAAATCAGCCGTTTTTGCTTGAACATTAAATGCGTCCAAATGGTATTTAATTAACTTCCCGGGGTGAAGAAACCCTTTTTGAGAACTCAGAGTGAGTAAATTGGCCATTTTCATGCACTTTTAACCATTCCATAAATCTTGTGTTTTGGGCCCCTGGAAGCATGAAAATCACTTTAAACATGCTAATTTTAGCTCTAAAACTGATGATCCACCTACAAATTGAACTGACGTTCAAAAATAAAACATTTGAAAACGGACCATTTTCCACATTTCTGAAGCATGACGTAATGGGGGGTGGTATCTCTTTTGTCGAAAATCAGCCATTTTTGCTTGAACATTAAATGCCTCCAAATGGTATTTAATTAACTTCCCGAGCCCCTGGAAGCATGAAAATCACTTTAAACATGCTAATTTTAGCTCTAACACTGATGATCCACCTACAAATGTGACCTGACGTTCAAAAATAAAACATTTAAAAACGGACCATTTTCCACATTTCTGAAGCATGACGTAATGGGGGGGTGTTATCTCATTTGTCAAAAATCAGCCGTTTTTGCTTGAACATTAAATGCCTCCAAATAGTATTTAATTCACTTCCCGAGCCCCTGGAAGCATGAAAATCACTTTAAACATGCTAATTTTAGCTCTAACACTGATGATCCACCTACAAATGTGAACTGACGTTCAAAAATAAAACATTTGAAAATGGACCATTTTCCACATTTCTGAAGCGTGACGTAATGGGGGGGTGTTATCTCTTTTGTCAAAAATCAGCCGTTTTTGCTTGAACATTAAATGCCTCCAAATAGTATTTAATTCACTTCCAGAGCCCCTGGAAGCATGAAAATCACTTTAAACATGCTAATTTTAGCTCTAACACTGATGATCAACCTACAAATGTGAACTGACGTTCAAAAATAAAACATTTGAAAACGGACCATTTTCCACATTTCTGAAGCATGACGTAATGGGGGGTGTTATCTCTTTTGTCGAAAATCAGCCATTTTTGCTTGAGCATTAAATGCCTCCAAATGGTATTTAATTAACTTCCCGGGGTGAAGAAACCCTTTTTGAGAACTCAGAGTGAGTAAATTGGCCATTTTCATTCACTTTTAACCATTCCATAAATCTTGTGTTTAGGGCCCCTGGAAGCATGAAAATCACTTTAAACATGCTAATTTTAGCTCTAACACTGATGATCCAGCTACAAATGTGAACTGACGTTCAAAAATAAAACATTTGAAAACGGACCATTTTTCACATTTCTGAAGCATGACGTAATGGGGGGTGGTATCTCTTTTGTCGAAAATCAGCCATTTTTGCTTGAACATTAAATGCCTCCAAATGGTATTTAATTAACTTCCCGGGGTGAAGAAACCCTTTTTGAGAACTCAGAGTGAGTAAATTGGCCATTTTCATTCACTTTTAACCATTCCATAAATCTTGTGTTTAGGGCCCCTGGAAGCATGAAAATCACTTTAAACATGCTAATTTTAGCTCTAAAACTGATGATCCACCTACAAATGTGAACTGACGTTCAAAAATAAAACATTTGAAAACGGACCATCTTCCACATTTCTGAAGCATGACGTAATGGGGGGTGTTATCTCTTTTGTCGAAAATCAGGCGTTTTTGCTTGAACATTAAATGCCTCCAAATGGTATTTAATTCACTTCCCGAGCCCCTGGAAGCATGAAAATCACTTTAAACATGCTAATTTTAGCTCTAACACTGATGATCCACCTACAAATGTGAACTGACGTTCAAAAATAAAACATTTGAAAACGGACCATTTTCCACATTTCTGAAGCATGACGTAATGGGGGGGTGTTATCTCTTTTGTCGAAAATCAGCCGTTTTTGCTTGATCATTAAATGCCTCCAAATAGTATTTAATTCACTTCCCGAGCCCCTGGAAGCATGAAAATCCCTTTAAACATGCTAATTTTAGATCTAACACTGATGATCCACCTACAAATGTGAACTGACGTTAAAAAATAAAACATTTGAAAACGGACCATTTTCAACATTTTTGAAGCATGACGTAATGGGGGGGTGTTATCTCTTTTGTCGAAAATCAGCCGTTTTTGCTTGAACATTAAATGCCTCCAAATGGTATTTAATTAACTTCCCGAGCCCCTGGAAGCATGAAAATCACTTTAAACATGCTAATTTTAGCTCTAACACTGATGATCCACCTACAAATGTGAACTGACGTTCAAAAATAAAACATTTGAAAACGGACCATTTTCTACATTTCTGAAGCATGACGTAATGGGGGGGTGTTATCTCTTTTGTTGAAAATCAGCCGTTTTTGCTTGAACATTAAATGCCTCCAAATGGTATTTAATTAACTTCCCGGGGTGAAGAAACCCTTTTTGAGAACTCAGAGTGAGTAAATTGGCCATTTTCATGCACTTTTAACCATTCCATAAATCTTGTGTTTAGGGCCCCTGGAAGCATGAAAATCACTTTAAACATGCTAATTTTAGCTCTAACACTGATGATCCACCTACAAATGTGAACTGACATTCAAAAATAAAACATTCGAAAACGGACCATTTTCCACATTTCTGAAGCATGACGTAATGGGGGGGGTGTTATCTCTTTTGTCGAAAATCAGCCATTTTTGCTTGAACATTAAATGCCTCCAAATGGTATTTAATTAACTTCTCGGGGTGAAGAAACCCTTTTTGAGTACTCAGAGTGAGTAAATTGGCCATTTTCATGCACTTTTAACCATTCCATAAATCTTGTGTTTAGGGCCCCTGGAAGCATGAAAATCACTTTAAACATGCTAATTTTAGCTCTAACACTGATGATCCAGCTACAAATGTGAACTGACGTTCAAAAATTAAACATTTGAAAACGGACCATTTTCCACATTTCTGAAGCATGACGTAATGGGGGGTGGTATCTCTTTTGTCGAAAATCAGCCATTTTTGCTTGAACATTAAATGCCTCCAAATGGTATTTAATTAACTTCCCGAGCCCCTGGAAGCATGAAAATCACTTTAAACATGCTAATTTTAGCTCTAACACTGATGATCCAGCTACAAATGTGAACTGACGTTCAAAAATAAAACATTTGAAAACGGACCATTTTCCACATTTCTGAAGCATGACGTAATGGGGGGTGTTATCTCTTTTGTCGAAAATCAGCCGTTTTTGCTTGAACATTAAATGCCTCCAAATAGTATTTAATTCACTTCCCGAGCCCCTGGAAGCATGAAAATCACTTTAAACATGCTAATTTTAGCTCTAACACTGATGATCCACCTACAAATGTGAACTGACGTTCAAAAATAAAACATTTGAAAACGGACCATTTTCCACATTTCTGAAGCATGACGTAATGGGGGGGTGTTATCTCTTTTGTCAAAAATCAGCCGTTTTTGCTTGAACATTAAATGCCTCCAAATGGTATTTAATTAACTTCCCGAGCCCCTGGAAGCATGAAAATCATTTAAACATGCTAATTTTAGCTCTAACACTGATGATCCACCTACAAATGTGAACTGACGTTCAAAAATAAAACATTTGAAAACGGACCATTTTCTACATTTCCGAAGCATGACGTAATGGGGGGGTGTTATCTCTTTTGTCGAAAATCAGCCGTTTTTGCTGGAACATTAAATGCCTCCAAATGGCATTTAATTAACTTCCCGGGGTGAAGAAAACCTTTTTGAGAACTCAGAGTGAGTAAATTGGCCATTTTCATTCACTTTTAACCATTCCATAAATCTTGTGTTTAGGGCCCCTGGAAGCATGAAAATCACTTTAAACATGCTAATTTTAGCTCTAAAACTGATGATCCACCTACAAATGTGAACTGACGTTCAAAAATAAAACATTTGAAAACGGACCATTTTCCACATTTCTGAAGCATGACGTAATGGGGGGTGTTATCTCTTTTGTCGAAAATCAGGCGTTTTTGCTTGAACATTAAATGCCTCCAAATGGTATTTAATTCACTACCCGAGCCCCTGGAAGCATGAAAATCACTTTAAACATGCTAATTTTAGCTCTAACACTGATGATCCACCTACAAATGTGAACTGACGTTCAAAAATAAAACATTTGAAAACGGACCATTTTCCACATTTCTGAAGCATGACGTAATGGGGGGGTGTTATCTCTTTTGTCAAAAATCAGCCGTTTTTGCTTGAACATTAAATGCCTCCAAAGAGTATTTAATTCACTTCCCGAGCCCCTGGAAGCATGAAAATCACTTTAAACATGCTAATTTTAGCTCTAACACTGATGATCCACCTACAAATGTGAACTGACGTTCAAAAATAAAACATTTGAAAACGGATCATTTTCAACATTTCTGAAGCATGACGTAATGGGGGGGTGTTATCTCTTTTGTCGAAAATCAGCCGTTTTTGCTTGAACATTAAATGCCTCCAAATAGTATTTAATTAACTTCCCGAGCCCCTGGAAGCATGAAAATCACTTTAAACATGCTAATTTTAGCTCTAACACTGATGATCCACCTACAAATGTGAACTGACGTTCAAAAATAAAACATTTGAAAATGGACCATTTTCTACATTTCTGAAGCATGACGTAATGGGGGGGTGTTATCTCTTTTGTCGAAAATCAGCCATTTTTGCTTGAACATTAAATGCCTCCAAATGGTATTTAATTAACTTCCCGGGGTGAAGAAACCCTTTTTGAGAACTCAGAGTGAGTAAATTGGCCATTTTCATGCACTTTTAACCATTCCATAAATCTTGTGTTTAGGGCCCCTGGAAGCATGAAAATCACTTTAAACATGCTAATTTTAGCTCTAACACTGATGATCAACCTACAAATGTGAACTGACGTTCAAAAATAAAACATTTGAAAACGGACCATTTTCCTCATTTCTGAAGCATGACGTAATGGGGGGGTGTTATCTCTTTTGTCGAAAATCAGCCGCTTTTCTTGAACATTTCATGCCTCCAAATGGTATTTAATTAACTTCCCGGGGTGAAGAAACCCTTTTTGAGAACTCAGAGTGAGTAAATTGGCCATTTTCATGCACTTTTAACCATTCCATAAATCTTGTGTTTAGGGCCCCTGGAAGCATGAAAATCACTTTAAACATGCTAATTTTAGCTCTAACACTGATGATCCACCTACAAATGTGAACTGACGTTCAAAAATAAAACATTTGAAAACGGACCATTTTCCACATTTCTGAAGCATGACGTAATGGGGGGGTGTTATCTCTTTTGTCAAAAATCAGCCGTTTTTGCTCGAACATTAAATGCCTCCAAATGGTATTTAATTAACTTCCCGAGCCCCTGGAAGCATGAAAATCACTTTAAACATGCTAATTTTAGCTCTAACACTGATGATCCACCTACAAATGTGAACTGACGTTCAAAAATAAAACATTTGAAATGGACCATTTTCTACATTTTTGAAGCATGACGTAATGGGGGGGTGTTATCTCTTTTGTCGAAAATCAGCCGTTTTTGCTTGAACATTAAATGAGTCCAAATGGTATTTAATTAACTTCCCGGGGTGAAGAAACCCTTTTTGAGAACTCAGAGTGAGTAAATTGGCCATTTTCATGCACTTTTAACCATTCCATAAATCTTGTGTTTTGGGCCCCTGGAAGCATGAAAATCACTTTAAACATGCTAATTTTAGCTCTAAAACTGATGATCCACCTACAAATTGAACTGACGTTCAAAAATAAAACATTTGAAAACGGACCATTTTCCACATTTCTGAAGCATGACGTAATGGGGGGTGGTATCTCTTTTGTCGAAAATCAGCCATTTTTGCTTGAACATTAAATGCCTCCAAATGGTATTTAATTAACTTCCCGAGCCCCTGGAAGCATGAAAATCACTTTAAACATGCTAATTTTAGCTCTAACACTGATGATCCACCTACAAATGTGACCTGACGTTCAAAAATAAAACATTTAAAAACGGACCATTTTCCACATTTCTGAAGCATGACGTAATGGGGGGGTGTTATCTCATTTGTCAAAAATCAGCCGTTTTTGCTTGAACATTAAATGCCTCCAAATAGTATTTAATTCACTTCCCGAGCCCCTGGAAGCATGAAAATCACTTTAAACATGCTAATTTTAGCTCTAACACTGATGATCCACCTACAAATGTGAACTGACGTTCAAAAATAAAACATTTGAAAATGGACCATTTTCCACATTTCTGAAGCGTGACGTAATGGGGGGGTGTTATCTCTTTTGTCAAAAATCAGCCGTTTTTGCTTGAACATTAAATGCCTCCAAATAGTATTTAATTCACTTCCAGAGCCCCTGGAAGCATGAAAATCACTTTAAACATGCTAATTTTAGCTCTAACACTGATGATCAACCTACAAATGTGAACTGACGTTCAAAAATAAAACATTTGAAAACGGACCATTTTCCACATTTCTGAAGCATGACGTAATGGGGGGTGTTATCTCTTTTGTCGAAAATCAGCCATTTTTGCTTGAGCATTAAATGCCTCCAAATGGTATTTAATTAACTTCCCGGGGTGAAGAAACCCTTTTTGAGAACTCAGAGTGAGTAAATTGGCCATTTTCATTCACTTTTAACCATTCCATAAATCTTGTGTTTAGGGCCCCTGGAAGCATGAAAATCACTTTAAACATGCTAATTTTAGCTCTAAAACTGATGATCCACCTACAAATGTGAACTGACGTTCAAAAATAAAACATTTGAAAACGGACCATTTTCCACATTTCTGAAGCATGACGTAATGGGGGGTGTTATCTCTTTTGTCGAAAATCAGGCCTTTTTGCTTGAACATTAAATGCCTCCAAATGGTATTTAATTCACTTCCCGAGCCCCTGGAAGCATGAAAATCACTTTAAACATGCTAATTTTAGCTCTAACACTGATGATCCACCTACAAATGTGAACTGACGTTCAAAAATAAAACATTTGAAAACGGACCATTTTCCACATTTCTGAAGCATGACGTAATGGGGGGTGTTATCTCTTTTGTCGAAAATCAGGCGTTTTTGCTTGAACATTAAATGCCTCCAAATGGTATTTAATTCACTTCCCGAGCCCCTGGAAGCATGAAAATCACTTTAAACATGCTAATTTTAGCTCTAACACTGATGATCCACCTACAAATGTGAACTGACGTTCAAAAATAAAACATTTGAAAACGGACCATTTTCAACATTTCTGAAGCATGACGTAATGGGGGGGTGTTATCTCTTTTGTCGAAAATCAGCCGTTTTTGCTTGAACATTAAATGCCTCCAAATGGTATTTAATTAACTTCCCAAGCCCCTGGAAGCATGAAAATCACTTTAAACATGCTAATTTTAGCTCTAACACTGATGATCCACCTACAAATGTGAACTGACGTTCAAAAATAAAACATTTGAAAACGGACCATTTTCTACATTTCTGAAGCATGACGTAATGGGGGGGTGTTATCTCTTTTGTCGAAAATCAGCCGTTTTTGCTTGAACATTAAATGCCTCCAAATGGTATTTAATTAACTTCCCGGGGTGAAGAAACCCTTTTTGAGAACTCAGAGTGAGTAAATTGGCCATTTTCATGCACTTTTAACCATTCCATAAATCTTGTGTTTAGGGCCCCTGGAAGTATGAAAATCACTTTAAACGTGCTAATTTTAGCTCTAACACTGATGATCAACCTACAAATGTGAACTGACGTTCAAAAATAAAACATTTGAAAACGGACCATTTTCCACATTTCTGAAGCATGACGTAATGGGGGGGTGTTATCTCTTTTGTCGAAAATCAGCCGTTTTTCTTGAACATTTCATGCCTCCAAATGGTATTTAATTAACTTCCCGGGGTGAAGAAACCCTTTTTGAGAACTCAGAGTGAGTAAATTGGCCATTTTCATGCACTTTTAACCATTCCATAAATCTTGTGTTTAGGGCCCCTGGAAGCATGAAAATCACTTTAAACATGCTAATTTTAGCTCTAACACTGATGATCCACCTACAAATGTGAACTGACGTTCAAAAATAAAACATTTGAAAACGGACCATTTTCCACATTTCTGAAGCATGACGTAATGGGGGGTGTTATCTCTTTTGTCAAAAATCAGCCGTTTTTGCTTGAACATTAAATGCCTCCAAATGGTATTTAATTAACTTCCCGAGCCCCTGGAAGCATGAAAATCACTTTAAACATGCTAATTTTAGCTCTAACACTGATGATCCACCTACAAATGTGAACTGACGTTCAAAAATAAAACATTTGAAATGGACCATTTTCTACATTTTTGAAGCATGACGTAATGGGGGGGTGTTATCTCTTTTGTCGAAAATCAGCCGTTTTTGCTTGAACATTAAGTGCGTCCAAATGGTATTTAATTAACTTCCCGGGGTGAAGAAACCCTTTTTGAGAACTCAGAGTGAGTAAATTGGCCATTTTCATGCACTTTTAACCATTCCATAAATCTTGTGTTTAGGGCCCCTGGAAGCATGAAAATCACTTTAAACATGCTAATTTTAGCTCTAAAACTGATGATCCACCTACAAATTGAACTGACGTTCAAAAATAAAACATTTGAAAATGGACCATTTTCCGCATTTCTGAAGCATGACGTAATGGGGGGTGTTATCTCTTTTGTCGAAAATCAGGCGTTTTTGTTTGAACATTAAATGCCTCCAAATGGTATTTAATTCACTTCCCGAGCCCCTGGAAGCATGAAAATCACTTTAAACATGCTAATTTTAGCTCTAACACTGATGATCCACCTACAAATGTGAACTGACGTTCAAAAATAAAACATTTGAAAACGGACCATTTTCCACATTTCTGAAGCATGACGTAATGGGGGGGTGTTATCTCTTTTGTCGAAAATCAGCCATTTTTGCTTGAACATTAAATGTCTCCAAATGGTATTTAATTAACTTCTCGGGGTGAAGAAACCCTTTTTGAGTACTCAGAGTGAGTAAATTGGCCATTTTCATGCACTTTTAACCATTCCATAAATCTTGTGTTTAGGGCCCCTGGAAGCATGAAAATCACTTTAAACATGCTAATTTTAGCTCTAACACTGATGATCCAGCTACAAATGTGAACTGACGTTCAAAAATAAAACATTTGAAAACGGACCATTTTTCACATTTCTGAAGCATGACGTAATGGGGGGTGGTATCTCTTTTGTCGAAAATCAGCCATTTTTGCTTGAACATTAAATGCCTCCAAATGGTATTTAATTAACTTCCCGAGCCCCTGGAAGCATGAAAATCACTTTAAACATGCTAATTTTAGCTCTAACACTGATGATCCACCTACAAATGTGACCTGACGTTCAAAAATAAAACATTTAAAAACGGACCATTTTCCACATTTCTGAAGCATGACGTAATGGGGGGGTGTTATCTCATTTGTCAAAAATCAGCCGTTTTTGCTTGAACATTAAATGCCTCCAAATAGTATTTAATTCACTTCCCGAGCCCCTGGAAGCATGAAAATCTCTTTAAACATGCTAATTTTAGCTCTAACACTGATGATCCACCTACAAATGTGAACTGACGTTCAAAAATAAAACATTTGAAAATGGACCATTTTCCACATTTCTGAAGCGTGACGTAATGGGGGGGTGTTATCTCTTTTGTCAAAAATCAGCCGTTTTTGCTTGAACATTAAATGCCTCCAAATAGTATTTAATTCACTTCCAGAGCCCCTGGAAGCATGAAAATCACTTTAAACATGCTAATTTTAGCTCTAACACTGATGATCAACCTACAAATGTGAACTGACGTTCAAAAATAAAACATTTGAAAACGGACCATTTTCCACATTTCTGAAGCATGACGTAATGGGGGGGTGTTATCTCTTTTGTCGAAAATCAGCCATTTTTGCTTGAGCATTAAATGCCTCCAAATGGTATTTAATTAACTTCCCGGGGTGAAGAAACCCTTTTTGAGAACTCAGAGTGAGTAAATTGGCCATTTTCATTCACTTTTAACCATTCCATAAATCTTGTGTTTAGGGCCCCTGGAAGCATGAAAATCACTTTAAACATGCTAATTTTAGCTCTAAAACTGATTATCCACCTACAAATGTGAACTGACGTTCAAAAATAAAACATTTGAAAACGGACCATTTTCCACATTTCTGAAGCATGACGTAATGGGGGGTGTTATCTCTTTTGTCGAAAATCAGGCCTTTTTGCTTGAACATTAAATGCCTCCAAATGGTATTTAATTCACTTCCCGAGCCCCTGGAAGCATGAAAATCACTTTAAACATGCTAATTTTAGCTCTAACACTGATGATCCACCTACAAATGTGAACTGACGTTCAAAAATAAAACATTTGAAAACGGACCATTTTCCACATTTCTGAAGCATGACGTAATGGGGGGTGTTATCTCTTTTGTCGAAAATCAGGCGTTTTTGCTTGAACATTAAATGCCTCCAAATGGTATTTAATTCACTTCCCGAGCCCCTGGAAGCATGAAAATCACTTTAAACATGCTAATTTTAGCTCTAACACTGATGATCCACCTACAAATGTGAACTGACGTTCAAAAATAAAACATTTGAAAACGGACCATTTTCAACATTTTTGAAGCATGACGTAATGGGGGGGTGTTATCTCTTTTGTCGAAAATCAGCCGTTTTTGCTTGAACATTAAATGCCTCCAAATGGTATTTAATTAACTTCCCGGGGTGAAGAAACCCTTTTTGAGAACTCAGAGTGAGTAAATTGGCCATTTTCATGCACTTTTAACCATTCCATAAATCTTGTGTTTAGGGCCCCTGGAAGCATGAAAATCACTTTAAACGTGCTAATTTTAGCTCTAACACTGATGATCAACCTACAAATGTGAACTGACGTTCAAAAATAAAACATTTGAAAACGGACCATTTTCCACATTTCTGAAGCATGACGTAATGGGGGGGTGTTATCTCTTTTGTCGAAAATCAGCCGTTTTTGCTTGAACATTAAATGCCTCCAAATGGTATTTAATTAACTTCCCGGGGTGAAGAAACCCTTTTTGAGAACTCAGAGTGAGTAAATTGGCCATTTTCATGCACTTTTAACCATTCCATAAATCTTGTGTTTAGGGCCCCTGGAAGCATGAAAATCACTTTAAACATGCTAATTTTAGCTCTAACACTGATGATCCACCCTCAAATGTGAACTGACGTTCAAAAATAAAACATTTGAAAATGGACCATTCTCCACATTTCTGAAGCATGACGTAATGGGGGGTATTATCTCTTTTGTCAAAAATCAACCATTTTTGCTTGAACATTAAATGCCTCCAAATGGTATTTAATTAACTTTCCGAGCCCCTGGAAACATGAAAATCACTTTAAACATGCTAATTTTAGCTCTAACACTGATGATCCACCTACAAATGTGAACTGACGTTCAAAAATAAAACATTTGAAAACGGACCATTTTCTACATTTTTGAAGCATGACGTAATGGGGGGGGTGTTATCTCTTTTGTCGAAAATCAGCCGTTTTTGCTTGAACATTAAATGCCTCCAAATGGTATTTAATTCACTTCCCAAGCCCCTGGAAGCATGAAAATCACTTTAAACATGCTAATTTTAGCTCTAACACTGATGATCCACCTACAAATGTGAACTGACGTTCAAAAATAAAACATTTGAAAACGGACCATTTTCCACATTTCTGAAGCATGACGTAATGGGGGGTGTTATCTCTTTTGTCGAAAATCAGCCATTTTTGCTTGAACATTAAATGCCTCCAAATGGTATTTAATTAACTTCTCGGGGTGAAGAAACCCTTTTTGAGTACTCAGAGTGAGTAAATTGGCCATTTTCATGCACTTTTAACCATTCCATAAATCTTGTGTTTAGGGCCCCTGGAAGCATGAAAATCACTTTAAACATGCTAATTTTAGCTCTAACACTGATGATCCAGCTACAAATGTGAACTGACGTTCAAAAATAAAACATTTGAAAACGGACCATTTTCCACATTTCTGAAGCATGACGTAATGGGGGGTGTTATCTCTTTTGTCGAAAATCAGCCGTTTTTGCTTGAACATTAAATGCCTCCAAATAGTATTTAATTAACTTCCCGAGCCCCTGGAAGCATGAAAATCACTTTAAACATGCTAATTTTAGCTCTAACACTGATGATCCACCTACAAATGTGAACTGACGTTCAAAAATAAAACATTTGAAAATGGACCATTTTCTACATTTCTGAAGCATGACGTAATGGGGGGGTGTTATCTCTTTTGTCGAAAATCAGCCATTTTTGCTTGAACATTAAATGCCTCCAAATGGTATTTAATTAACTTCCCGGGGTGAAGAAACCCTTTTTGAGAACTCAGAGTGAGTAAATTGGCCATTTTCATGCACTTTTAACCATTCCATAAATCTTGTGTTTAGGGCCCCTGGAAGCATGAAAATCACTTTAAACATGCTAATTTTAGCTCTAACACTGATGATCAACCTACAAATGTGAACTGACGTTCAAAAATAAAACATTTGAAAACGGACCATTTTCCTCATTTCTGAAGCATGACGTAATGGGGGGGTGTTATCTCTTTTGTCGAAAATCAGCCGCTTTTCTTGAACATTTCATGCCTCCAAATGGTATTTAATTAACTTCCCGGGGTGAAGAAACCCTTTTTGAGAACTCAGAGTGAGTAAATTGGCCATTTTCATGCACTTTTAACCATTCCATAAATCTTGTGTTTAGGGCCCCTGGAAGCATGAAAATCACTTTAAACATGCTAATTTTAGCTCTAACACTGATGATCCACCTACAAATGTGAACTGACGTTCAAAAATAAAACATTTGAAAACGGACCATTTTCCACATTTCTGAAGCATGACGTAATGGGGGGGTGTTATCTCTTTTGTCAAAAATCAGCCGTTTTTGCTCGAACATTAAATGCCTCCAAATGGTATTTAATTAACTTCCCGAGCCCCTGGAAGCATGAAAATCACTTTAAACATGCTAATTTTAGCTCTAACACTGATGATCCACCTACAAATGTGAACTGACGTTCAAAAATAAAACATTTGAAATGGACCATTTTCTACATTTTTGAAGCATGACGTAATGGGGGGGTGTTATCTCTTTTGTCGAAAATCAGCCGTTTTTGCTTGAACATTAAATGCGTCCAAATGGTATTTAATTAACTTCCCGGGGTGAAGAAACCCTTTTTGAGAACTCAGAGTGAGTAAATTGGCCATTTTCATGCACTTTTAACCATTCCATAAATCTTGTGTTTTGGGCCCCTGGAAGCATGAAAATCACTTTAAACATGCTAATTTTAGCTCTAAAACTGATGATCCACCTACAAATTGAACTGACGTTCAAAAATAAAACATTTGAAAACGGACCATTTTCCACATTTCTGAAGCATGACGTAATGGGGGGTGGTATCTCTTTTGTCGAAAATCAGCCATTTTTGCTTGAACATTAAATGCCTCCAAATGGTATTTAATTAACTTCCCGAGCCCCTGGAAGCATGAAAATCACTTTAAACATGCTAATTTTAGCTCTAACACTGATGATCCACCTACAAATGTGACCTGACGTTCAAAAATAAAACATTTAAAAACGGACCATTTTCCACATTTCTGAAGCATGACGTAATGGGGGGGTGTTATCTCATTTGTCAAAAATCAGCCGTTTTTGCTTGAACATTAAATGCCTCCAAATAGTATTTAATTCACTTCCCGAGCCCCTGGAAGCATGAAAATCACTTTAAACATGCTAATTTTAGCTCTAACACTGATGATCCACCTACAAATGTGAACTGACGTTCAAAAATAAAACATTTGAAAATGGACCATTTTCCACATTTCTGAAGCGTGACGTAATGGGGGGGTGTTATCTCTTTTGTCAAAAATCAGCCGTTTTTGCTTGAACATTAAATGCCTCCAAATAGTATTTAATTCACTTCCAGAGCCCCTGGAAGCATGAAAATCACTTTAAACATGCTAATTTTAGCTCTAACACTGATGATCAACCTACAAATGTGAACTGACGTTCAAAAATAAAACATTTGAAAACGGACCATTTTCCACATTTCTGAAGCATGACGTAATGGGGGGTGTTATCTCTTTTGTCGAAAATCAGCCATTTTTGCTTGAGCATTAAATGCCTCCAAATGGTATTTAATTAACTTCCCGGGGTGAAGAAACCCTTTTTGAGAACTCAGAGTGAGTAAATTGGCCATTTTCATTCACTTTTAACCATTCCATAAATCTTGTGTTAAGGGCCCCTGGAAGCATGAAAATCACTTTAAACATGCTAATTTTAGCTCTAAAACTGATGATCCACCTACAAATGTGAACTGACGTTCAAAAATAAAACATTTGAAAACGGACCATTTTCCACATTTCTGAAGCATGACGTAATGGGGGGTGTTATCTCTTTTGTCGAAAATCAGGCCTTTTTGCTTGAACATTAAATGCCTCCAAATGGTATTTAATTCACTTCCCGAGCCCCTGGAAGCATGAAAATCACTTTAAACATGCTAATTTTAGCTCTAACACTGATGATCCACCTACAAATGTGAACTGACGTTCAAAAATAAAACATTTGAAAACGGACCATTTTCCACATTTCTGAAGCATGACGTAATGGGGGGTGTTATCTCTTTTGTCGAAAATCAGGCGTTTTTGCTTGAACATTAAATGCCTCCAAATGGTATTTAATTCACTTCCCGAGCCCCTGGAAGCATGAAAATCACTTTAAACATGCTAATTTTAGCTCTAACACTGATGATCCACCTACAAATGTGAACTGACGTTCAAAAATAAAACATTTGAAAACGGACCATTTTCAACATTTCTGAAGCATGACGTAATGGGGGGGTGTTATCTCTTTTGTCGAAAATCAGCCGTTTTTGCTTGAACATTAAATGCCTCCAAATGGTATTTAATTAACTTCCCAAGCCCCTGGAAGCATGAAAATCACTTTAAACATGCTAATTTTAGCTCTAACACTGATGATCCACCTACAAATGTGAACTGACGTTCAAAAATAAAACATTTGAAAACGGACCATTTTCTACATTTCTGAAGCATGACGTAATGGGGGGGTGTTATCTCTTTTGTCGAAAATCAGCCGTTTTTGCTTGAACATTAAATGCCTCCAAATGGTATTTAATTAACTTCCCGGGGTGAAGAAACCCTTTTTGAGAACTCAGAGTGAGTAAATTGGCCATTTTCATGCACTTTTAACCATTCCATAAATCTTGTGTTTAGGGCCCCTGGAAGCATGAAAATCACTTTAAACGTGCTAATTTTAGCTCTAACACTGATGATCAACCTACAAATGTGAACTGACGTTCAAAAATAAAACATTTGAAAACGGACCATTTTCCACATTTCTGAAGCATGACGTAATGGGGGGGTGTTATCTCTTTTGTCGAAAATCAGCCGTTTTTCTTGAACATTTCATGCCTCCAAATGGTATTTAATTAACTTCCCGGGGTGAAGAAACCCTTTTTGAGAACTCAGAGTGAGTAAATTGGCCATTTTCATGCACTTTTAACCATTCCATAAATCTTGTGTTTAGGGCCCCTGGAAGCATGAAAATCACTTTAAACATGCTAATTTTAGCTCTAACACTGATGATCCACCTACAAATGTGAACTGACGTTCAAAAATAAAACATTTGAAAACGGACCATTTTCCACATTTCTGAAGCATGACGTAATGGGGGGTGTTATCTCTTTTGTCAAAAATCAGCCGTTTTTGCTTGAACATTAAATGCCTCCAAATGGTATTTAATTAACTTCCCGAGCCCCTGGAAGCATGAAAATCACTTTAAACATGCTAATTTTAGCTCTAACACTGATGATCCACCTACAAATGTGAACTGACGTTCAAAAATAAAACATTTGAAATGGACCATTTTCTACATTTTTGAAGCATGACGTAATGGGGGGTGTTATCTCTTTTGTCGAAAATCAGCCGTTTTTGCTTGAACATTAAGTGCGTCCAAATGGTATTTAATTAACTTCCCGGGGTGAAGAAACCCTTTTTGAGAACTCAGAGTGAGTAAATTGGCCATTTTCATGCACTTTTAACCATTCCATAAATCTTGTGTTTAGGGCCCCTGGAAGCATGAAAATCACTTTAAACATGCTAATTTTAGCTCTAAAACTGATGATCCACCTACAAATTGAACTGACGTTCAAAAATAAAACATTTGAAAATGGACCATTTTCCACATTTCTGAAGCATGACGTAATGGGGGGTGTTATCTCTTTTGTCGAAAATCAGGCGTTTTTGTTTGAACATTAAATGCCTCCAAATGGTATTTAATTCACTTCCCGAGCCCCTGGAAGCATGAAAATCACTTTAAACATGCTAATTTTAGCTCTAACACTGATGATCCACCTACAAATGTGAACTGACGTTCAAAAATAAAACATTTGAAAACGGACCATTTTCCACATTTCTGAAGCATGACGTAATGGGGGGGTGTTATCTCTTTTGTCGAAAATCAGCCATTTTTGCTTGAACATTAAATGTCTCCAAATGGTATTTAATTAACTTCTCGGGGTGAAGAAACCCTTTTTGAGTACTCAGAGTGAGTAAATTGGCCATTTTCATGCACTTTTAACCATTCCATAAATCTTGTGTTTAGGGCCCCTGGAAGCATGAAAATCACTTTAAACATGCTAATTTTAGCTCTAACACTGATGATCCAGCTACAAATGTGAACTGACGTTCAAAAATAAAACATTTGAAAACGGACCATTTTTCACATTTCTGAAGCATGACGTAATGGGGGGTGGTATCTCTTTTGTCGAAAATCAGCCATTTTTGCTTGAACATTAAATGCCTCCAAATGGTATTTAATTAACTTCCCGAGCCCCTGGAAGCATGAAAATCACTTTAAACATGCTAATTTTAGCTCTAACACTGATGATCCACCTACAAATGTGACCTGACGTTCAAAAATAAAACATTTAAAAACGGACCATTTTCCACATTTCTGAAGCATGACGTAATGGGGGGGTGTTATCTCATTTGTCAAAAATCAGCCGTTTTTGCTTGAACATTAAATGCCTCCAAATAGTATTTAATTCACTTCCCGAGCCCCTGGAAGCATGAAAATCTCTTTAAACATGCTAATTTTAGCTCTAACACTGATGATCCACCTACAAATGTGAACTGACGTTCAAAAATAAAACATTTGAAAATGGACCATTTTCCACATTTCTGAAGCGTGACGTAATGGGGGGGTGTTATCTCTTTTGTCAAAAATCAGCCGTTTTTGCTTGAACATTAAATGCCTCCAAATAGTATTTAATTCACTTCCAGAGCCCCTGGAAGCATGAAAATCACTTTAAACATGCTAATTTTAGCTCTAACACTGATGATCAACCTACAAATGTGAACTGACGTTCAAAAATAAAACATTTGAAAACGGACCATTTTCCACATTTCTGAAGCATGACGTAATGGGGGGGTGTTATCTCTTTTGTCGAAAATCAGCCATTTTTGCTTGAGCATTAAATGCCTCCAAATGGTATTTAATTAACTTCCCGGGGTGAAGAAACCCTTTTTGAGAACTCAGAGTGAGTAAATTGGCCATTTTCATTCACTTTTAACCATTCCATAAATCTTGTGTTTAGGGCCCCTGGAAGCATGAAAATCACTTTAAACATGCTAATTTTAGCTCTAAAACTGATTATCCACCTACAAATGTGAACTGACGTTCAAAAATAAAACATTTGAAAACGGACCATTTTCCACATTTCTGAAGCATGACGTAATGGGGGGTGTTATCTCTTTTGTCGAAAATCAGGCCTTTTTGCTTGAACATTAAATGCCTCCAAATGGTATTTAATTCACTTCCCGAGCCCCTGGAAGCATGAAAATCACTTTAAACATGCTAATTTTAGCTCTAACACTGATGATCCACCTACAAATGTGAACTGACGTTCAAAAATAAAACATTTGAAAACGGACCATTTTCCACATTTCTGAAGCATGACGTAATGGGGGGTGTTATCTCTTTTGTCGAAAATCAGGCGTTTTTGCTTGAACATTAAATGCCTCCAAATGGTATTTAATTCACTTCCCGAGCCCCTGGAAGCATGAAAATCACTTTAAACATGCTAATTTTAGCTCTAACACTGATGATCCACCTACAAATGTGAACTGACGTTCAAAAATAAAACATTTGAAAACGGACCATTTTCAACATTTTTGAAGCATGACGTAATGGGGGGGTGTTATCTCTTTTGTCGAAAATCAGCCGTTTTTGCTTGAACATTAAATGCCTCCAAATGGTATTTAATTAACTTCCCGGGGTGAAGAAACCCTTTTTGAGAACTCAGAGTGAGTAAATTGGCCATTTTCATGCACTTTTAACCATTCCATAAATCTTGTGTTTAGGGCCCCTGGAAGCATGAAAATCACTTTAAACGTGCTAATTTTAGCTCTAACACTGATGATCAACCTACAAATGTGAACTGACGTTCAAAAATAAAACATTTGAAAACGGACCATTTTCCACATTTCTGAAGCATGACGTAATGGGGGGGTGTTATCTCTTTTGTCGAAAATCAGCCGTTTTTGCTTGAACATTAAATGCCTCCAAATGGTATTTAATTAACTTCCCGGGGTGAAGAAACCCTTTTTGAGAACTCAGAGTGAGTAAATTGGCCATTTTCATGCACTTTTAACCATTCCATAAATCTTGTGTTTAGGGCCCCTGGAAGCATGAAAATCACTTTAAACATGCTAATTTTAGCTCTAACACTGATGATCCACCCTCAAATGTGAACTGACGTTCAAAAATAAAACATTTGAAAATGGACCATTCTCCACATTTCTGAAGCATGACGTAATGGGGGGGGTGTTATCTCTTTTGTCGAAAATCAGCCGTTTTTGCTTGAACATTAAATGCCTCCAAATGGTATTTAATTCACTTCCCAAGCCCCTGGAAGCATGAAAATCACTTTAAACATGCTAATTTTAGCTCTAACACTGATGATCCACCTACAAATGTGAACTGACGTTCAAAAATAAAACATTTGAAAACGGACCATTTTCCACATTTCTGAAGCATGACGTAATGGGGGGTGTTATCTCTTTTGTCGAAAATCAGCCATTTTTGCTTGAACATTAAATGCCTCCAAATGGTATTTAATTAACTTCTCGGGGTGAAGAAACCCTTTTTGAGTACTCAGAGTGAGTAAATTGGCCATTTTCATGCACTTTTAACCATTCCATAAATCTTGTGTTTAGGGCCCCTGGAAGCATGAAAATCACTTTAAACATGCTAATTTTAGCTCTAACACTGATGATCCAGCTACAAATGTGAACTGACGTTCAAAAATAAAACATTTGAAAACGGACCATTTTCCACATTTCTGAAGCATGACGTAATGGGGGGTGTTATCTCTTTTGTCGAAAATCAGCCGTTTTTGCTTGAACATTAAATGCCTCCAAATAGTATTTAATTCACTTCCCGAGCCCCTGGAAGCATGAAAATCACTTTAAACATGCTAATTTTAGCTCTAACACTGATGATCCACCTACAAATGTGAACTGACGTTCAAAAATAAAACATTTGAAAACGGACCATTTTCCACATTTCTGAAGCATGACGTAATGGGGGGGGTGTTATCTCTTTTGTCGAAAATCAGCCGTTTTTGCTTGAACATTAAGTGCGTCCAAATGGTATTTAATTAACTTCCCGGGGTGAAGAAACCCTTTTTGAGAACTCAGAGTGAGTAAATTGGCCATTTTCATGCACTTTTAACCATTCCATAAATCTTGTGTTTAGGGCCCCTGGAAGCATGAAAATCACTTTAAACATGCTAATTTTAGCTCTAAAACTGATGATCCACCTACAAATTGAACTGACGTTCAAAAATAAAACATTTGAAAATGGACCATTTTCCACATTTCTGAAGCATGACGTAATGGGGGGTGTTATCTCTTTTGTCGAAAATCAGGCGTTTTTGTTTGAACATTAAATGCCTCCAAATGGTATTTAATTCACTTCCCGAGCCCCTGGAAGCATGAAAATCACTTTAAACATGCTAATTTTAGCTCTAACACTGATGATCCACCTACAAATGTGAACTGACGTTCAAAAATAAAACATTTGAAAACGGACCATTTTCCACATTTCTGAAGCATGACGTAATGGGGGGGTGTTATCTCTTTTGTCGAAAATCAGCCATTTTTGCTTGAACATTAAATGTCTCCAAATGGTATTTAATTAACTTCTCGGGGTGAAGAAACCCTTTTTGAGTACTCAGAGTGAGTAAATTGGCCATTTTCATGCACTTTTAACCATTCCATAAATCTTGTGTTTAGGGCCCCTGGAAGCATGAAAATCACTTTAAACATGCTAATTTTAGCTCTAACACTGATGATCCACCCTCAAATGTGAACTGACGTTCAAAAATAAAACATTTGAAAATGGACCATTCTCCACATTTCTGAAGCATGACGTAATGGGGGGGGTGTTATCTCTTTTGTCGAAAATCAGCCGTTTTTGCTTGAACATTAAATGCCTCCAAATGGTATTTAATTCACTTCCCAAGCCCCTGGAAGCATGAAAATCACTTTAAACATGCTAATTTTAGCTCTAACACTGATGATCCACCTACAAATGTGAACTGACGTTCAAAAATAAAACATTTGAAAACGGACCATTTTCCACATTTCTGAAGCATGACGTAATGGGGGGTGTTATCTCTTTTGTCGAAAATCAGCCATTTTTGCTTGAACATTAAATGCCTCCAAATGGTATTTAATTAACTTCTCGGGGTGAAGAAACCCTTTTTGAGTACTCAGAGTGAGTAAATTGGCCATTTTCATGCACTTTTAACCATTCCATAAATCTTGTGTTTAGGGCCCCTGGAAGCATGAAAATCACTTTAAACATGCTAATTTTAGCTCTAACACTGATGATCCAGCTACAAATGTGAACTGACGTTCAAAATAAAACATTTGAAAACGGACCATTTTCCACATTTCTGAAGCATGACGTAATGGGGGGTGTTATCTCTTTTGTCGAAAATCAGCCGTTTTTGCTTGAACATTAAATGCCTCCAAATAGTATTTAATTCACTTCCCGAGCCCCTGGAAGCATGAAAATCACTTTAAACATGCTAATTTTAGCTCTAACACTGATGATCCACCTACAAATGTGAACTGACGTTCAAAAATAAAACATTTGAAAACGGACCATTTTCCACATTTCTGAAGCATGACGTAATGGGGGGGGTGTTATCTCTTTTGTCGAAAATCAGCCGTTTTTGCTTGAACATTAAGTGCGTCCAAATGGTATTTAATTAACTTCCCGGGGTGAAGAAACCCTTTTTGAGAACTCAGAGTGAGTAAATTGGCCATTTTCATGCACTTTTAACCATTCCATAAATCTTGTGTTTAGGGCCCCTGGAAGCATGAAAATCACTTTAAACATGCTAATTTTAGCTCTAAAACTGATGATCCACCTACAAATTGAACTGACGTTCAAAAATAAAACATTTGAAAATGGACCATTTTCCACATTTCTGAAGCATGACGTAATGGGGGGTGTTATCTCTTTTGTCGAAAATCAGGCGTTTTTGTTTGAACATTAAATGCCTCCAAATGGTATTTAATTCACTTCCCGAGCCCCTGGAAGCATGAAAATCACTTTAAACATGCTAATTTTAGCTCTAACACTGATGATCCACCTACAAATGTGAACTGACGTTCAAAAATAAAACATTTGAAAACGGACCATTTTCCACATTTCTGAAGCATGACGTAATGGGGGGGTGTTATCTCTTTTGTCGAAAATCAGCCATTTTTGCTTGAACATTAAATGTCTCCAAATGGTATTTAATTAACTTCTCGGGGTGAAGAAACCCTTTTTGAGTACTCAGAGTGAGTAAATTGGCCATTTTCATGCACTTTTAACCATTCCATAAATCTTGTGTTTAGGGCCCCTGGAAGCATGAAAATCACTTTAAACATGCTAATTTTAGCTCTAACACTGATGATCCAGCTACAAATGTGAACTGACGTTCAAAAATAAAACATTTGAAAACGGACCATTTTTCACATTTCTGAAGCATGACGTAATGGGGGGTGGTATCTCTTTTGTCGAAAATCAGCCATTTTTGCTTGAACATTAAATGCCTCCAAATGGTATTTAATTAACTTCCCGAGCCCCTGGAAGCATGAAAATCACTTTAAACATGCTAATTTTAGCTCTAACACTGATGATCCACCTACAAATGTGACCTGACGTTCAAAAATAAAACATTTAAAAACGGACCATTTTCCACATTTCTGAAGCATGACGTAATGGGGGGGTGTTATCTCATTTGTCAAAAATCAGCCGTTTTTGCTTGAACATTAAATGCCTCCAAATAGTATTTAATTCACTTCCCGAGCCCCTGGAAGCATGAAAATCTCTTTAAACATGCTAATTTTAGCTCTAACACTGATGATCCACCTACAAATGTGAACTGACGTTCAAAAATAAAACATTTGAAAATGGACCATTTTCCACATTTCTGAAGCGTGACGTAATGGGGGGGTGTTATCTCTTTTGTCAAAAATCAGCCGTTTTTGCTTGAACATTAAATGCCTCCAAATAGTATTTAATTCACTTCCAGAGCCCCTGGAAGCATGAAAATCACTTTAAACATGCTAATTTTAGCTCTAACACTGATGATCAACCTACAAATGTGAACTGACGTTCAAAAATAAAACATTTGAAAACGGACCATTTTCCACATTTCTGAAGCATGACGTAATGGGGGGGTGTTATCTCTTTTGTCGAAAATCAGCCATTTTTGCTTGAGCATTAAATGCCTCCAAATGGTATTTAATTAACTTCCCGGGGTGAAGAAACCCTTTTTGAGAACTCAGAGTGAGTAAATTGGCCATTTTCATTCACTTTTAACCATTCCATAAATCTTGTGTTTAGGGCCCCTGGAAGCATGAAAATCACTTTAAACATGCTAATTTTAGCTCTAAAACTGATTATCCACCTACAAATGTGAACTGACGTTCAAAAATAAAACATTTGAAAACGGACCATTTTCCACATTTCTGAAGCATGACGTAATGGGGGTGTTATCTCTTTTGTCGAAAATCAGGCCTTTTTGCTTGAACATTAAATGCCTCCAAATGGTATTTAATTCACTTCCCGAGCCCCTGGAAGCATGAAAATCACTTTAAACATGCTAATTTTAGCTCTAACACTGATGATCCACCTACAAATGTGAACTGACGTTCAAAAATAAAACATTTGAAAACGGACCATTTTCCACATTTCTGAAGCATGACGTAATGGGGGGTGTTATCTCTTTTGTCGAAAATCAGGCGTTTTTGCTTGAACATTAAATGCCTCCAAATGGTATTTAATTCACTTCCCGAGCCCCTGGAAGCATGAAAATCACTTTAAACATGCTAATTTTAGCTCTAACACTGATGATCCACCTACAAATGTGAACTGACGTTCAAAAATAAAACATTTGAAAACGGACCATTTTCAACATTTTTGAAGCATGACGTAATGGGGGGGTGTTATCTCTTTTGTCGAAAATCAGCCGTTTTTGCTTGAACATTAAATGCCTCCAAATGGTATTTAATTAACTTCCCGGGGTGAAGAAACCCTTTTTGAGAACTCAGAGTGAGTAAATTGGCCATTTTCATGCACTTTTAACCATTCCATAAATCTTGTGTTTAGGGCCCCTGGAAGCATGAAAATCACTTTAAACGTGCTAATTTTAGCTCTAACACTGATGATCAACCTACAAATGTGAACTGACGTTCAAAAATAAAACATTTGAAAACGGACCATTTTCCACATTTCTGAAGCATGACGTAATGGGGGGGTGTTATCTCTTTTGTCGAAAATCAGCCGTTTTTGCTTGAACATTAAATGCCTCCAAATGGTATTTAATTAACTTCCCGGGGTGAAGAAACCCTTTTTGAGAACTCAGAGTGAGTAAATTGGCCATTTTCATGCACTTTTAACCATTCCATAAATCTTGTGTTTAGGGCCCCTGGAAGCATGAAAATCACTTTAAACATGCTAATTTTAGCTCTAACACTGATGATCCACCCTCAAATGTGAACTGACGTTCAAAAATAAAACATTTGAAAATGGACCATTCTCCACATTTCTGAAGCATGACGTAATGGGGGGTATTATCTCTTTTGTCAAAAATCAACCATTTTTGCTTGAACATTAAATGCCTCCAAATGGTATTTAATTAACTTCCCGAGCCCCTGGAAACATGAAAATCACTTTAAACATGCTAATTTTAGCTCTAACACTGATGATCCACCTACAAATGTGAACTGACGTTCAAAAATAAAACATTTGAAAACGGACCATTTTCTACATTTTTGAAGCATGACGTAATGGGGGGGGTGTTATCTCTTTTGTCGAAAATCAGCCGTTTTTGCTTGAACATTAAATGCCTCCAAATGGTATTTAATTCACTTCCCAAGCCCCTGGAAGCATGAAAATCACTTTAAACATGCTAATTTTAGCTCTAACACTGATGATCCACCTACAAATGTGAACTGACGTTCAAAAATAAAACATTTGAAAACGGACCATTTTCCACATTTCTGAAGCATGACGTAATGGGGGGTGTTATCTCTTTTGTCGAAAATCAGCCATTTTTGCTTGAACATTAAATGCCTCCAAATGGTATTTAATTAACTTCTCGGGGTGAAGAAACCCTTTTTGAGTACTCAGAGTGAGTAAATTGGCCATTTTCATGCACTTTTAACCATTCCATAAATCTTGTGTTTAGGGCCCCTGGAAGCATGAAAATCACTTTAAACATGCTAATTTTAGCTCTAACACTGATGATCCAGCTACAAATGTGAACTGACGTTCAAAAATAAAACATTTGAAAACGGACCATTTTCCACATTTCTGAAGCATGACGTAATGGGGGGTGTTATCTCTTTTGTCGAAAATCAGCCGTTTTTGCTTGAACATTAAATGCCTCCAAATAGTATTTAATTCACTTCCCGAGCCCCTGGAAGCATGAAAATCACTTTAAACATGCTAATTTTAGCTCTAACACTGATGATCCACCTACAAATGTGAACTGACGTTCAAAAATAAAACATTTGAAAACGGACCATTTTCCACATTTCTGAAGCATGACGTAATGGGGGGGGTGTTATCTCTTTTGTCAAAAATCAGCCGTTTTTGCTTGAACATTAAATGCCTCCAAATGGTATTTAATTAACTTCCCGAGCCCCTGGAAGCATGAAAATCACTTTAAACATGCTAATTTTAGCTCTAACACTGATGATCCACCTACAAATGTGAACTGACGTTCAAAAATAAAACATTTGAAAACGGACCATTTTCTACATTTCCGAAGCATGACGTAATGGGGGGGTGTTATCTCTTTTGTCGAAAATCAGCCGTTTTTGCTGGAACATTAAATGCCTCCAAATGGTATTTAATTAACTTCCCGGGGTGAAGAAAACCTTTTTGAGAACTCAGAGTGAGTAAATTGGCCATTTTCATTCACTTTTAACCATTCCATAAATCTTGTGTTTAGGGCCCCTGGCAGCATGAAAATCACTTTAAACATGCTAATTTTAGCTCTAAAACTGATGATCCACCTACAAATGTGAACTGACGTTCAAAAATAAAACATTTGAAAACGGACCATTTTCCACATTTCTGAAGCATGACGTAATGGGGGGTGTTATCTCTTTTGTTGAAAATCAGGCGTTTTTGCTTGAACATTAAATGCCTCCAAATGGTATTTAATTCACTTCCCGAGCCCCTGGAAGCATGAAAATCACTTTAAACATGCTAATTTTAGCTCTAACACTGATGATCCACCTACAAATGTGAACTGACGTTCAAAAATAAAACATTTGAAAACGGACCATTTTCCACATTTCTGAAGCATGACGTAATGGGGGGGTGTTATCTCTTTTGTCAAAAATCAGCCGTTTTTGCTTGAACATTAAATGCCTCCAAATAGTATTTAATTCACTTCCCGAGCCCCTGGAAGCATGAAAATCACTTTAAACATGCTAATTTTAGCTCTAACACTGATGATCCACCTACAAATGTGAACTGACATTCAAAAATAAAACATTTGAAAACGGATCATTTTCAACATTTCTGAAGCATGACGTAATGGGGGGGTGTTATCTCTTTTGTCGAAAATCAGCCATTTTTGCTTGAACATTAAATGCCTCCAAATGGTATTTAATTAACTTACCGGGGTGAAGAAACCCTTTTTGAGAACTCAGAGTGAGTAAATTGGCCATTTTCATGCACTTTTAACCATTCCATAAATCTTGTGTTTAGGGCCCCTGGAAGCATGAAAATCACTTTAAACATGCTAATTTTAGCTCTAAAACTGATGATCCACCTACAAATGTGAACTGACGTTCAAAAATAAAACATTTGAAAACGGACCATTTTCCACATTTCTGAAGCATGACGTAATGGGGGGTGTTATCTCTTTTGTCGAAAATCAGGCGTTTTTGTTTGAACATTAAATGCCTCCAAATGGTATTTAAGTCACTTCCCGAGCCCCTGGAAGCATGAAAATCACTTTAAACATGCTAATTTTAGCTCTAACACTGATGATCCACCTACAAATGTGAACTGACGTTCAAAAATAAAACATTTGAAAACGGACCATTTTCCACATTTCTGAAGCATGACGTAATGGGGGGGTGTTATCTCTTTTGTCGAAAATCAGCCATTTTTGCTTGAACATTAAATGTCTCCAAATGGTATTTAATTAACTTCTCGGGGTGAAGAAACCCTTTTTGAGTACTCAGAGTGAGTAAATTGGCCATTTTCATGCACTTTTAACCATTCCATAAATCTTGTGTTTAGGGCCCCTGGAAGCATGAAAATCACTTTAAACATGCTAATTTTAGCTCTAACACTGATGATCCAGCTACAAATGTGAACTGACGTTCAAAAATAAAACATTTGAAAACGGACCCTTCTCCACATATCTGAAGCATGACGTAATGGGGGGGTGTTATCTCTTTTGTCGAAAATCAGCCGTTTTTGCTTGAACATTAAATGCCTCCAAATAGTATTTAATTAACTTCCCGGGGTGAAGAAACCCTTTTTGAGAACTCAGAGTGAGTAAATTGGCCATTTTCATTCACTTTTAACCATTCCATAAATCTTGTGTTTAGGGCCCCTGGAAGCATGAAAATCACTTTAAACATGCTAATTTTAGCTCTAAAACTGATGATCCACCTACAAATGTGAACTGACGTTCAAAAATAAAACATTTGAAAACGGACCATTTTCCACATTTCTGAAGCATGACGTAATGGGGGGTGTTATCTCTTTTGTCGAAAATCAGGCGTTTTTGCTTGAACATTAAATGCCTCCAAATGGTATTTAATTCACTTCCCGAGCCCCTGGAAGCATGAAAATCACTTTAAACATGCTAATTTTAGCTCTAACACTGATGATCCACCTACAAATGTGAACTGACGTTCAAAAATAAAACATTTGAAAACGGACCATTTTCAACATTTCTGAAGCATGACGTAATGGGGGGGTGTTATCTCTTTTGTCGAAAATCAGCCGTTTTTGCTTGAACATTAAATGCCTCCAAATGGTATCTAATTAACTTCCCGAGCCCCTGGAAGCATGAAAATCACTTTAAACATGCTAATTTTAGCTCTAACACTGATGATCCACCTACAAATGTGAACTGACGTTCAAAAATAAAACATTTGAAAACGGACCATTTTCTACATTTCTGAAGCATGACGTAATGGGGGGGTGTTATCTCTTTTGTCGAAAATCAGCCGTTTTTGCTTGAACATTAAATGCCTCCAAATGGTATTTAATTAACTTCCCGGGGTGAAGAAACCCTTTTTGAGAACTCAGAGTGAGTAAATTGGCCATTTTCATGCACTTTTAACCATTCCATAAATCTTGTGTTTAGGGCCCCTGGAAGCATGAAAATCACTTTAAACATGCTAATTTTAGCTCTAACACTGATGATCAACCTACAAATGTGAACTGACGTTCAAAAATAAAACATTTGAAAACGGACCATTTTCCACATTTCTGAAGCATGACGTAATGGGGGGGGTGTTATCTCTTTTGTCGAAAATCAGCCGTTTTTGCTTGAACATTAAATGCCTCCAAATGGTATTTAATTAACTTCCCGGGGTGAAGAAACCCTTTTTGAGAACTCAGAGTGAGTAAATTGGCCATTTTCATGCACTTTTAACCATTCCATAAATCTTGTGTTTAGGGCCCCTGGAAGCATGAAAATCACTTTAAACATGCTAATTTTAGCTCTAACACTGATGATCCACCTACAAATGTGAACTGACGTTCAAAAATAAAACATTTGAAAACGGACCATTTTCCACATTTCTGAAGCATGACGTAATGGGGGGGTGTTATCTCTTTTGTCGAAAATCAGCCGTTTTTGCTTGAACATTAAATGCCTCCAAATGGTATTTAATTAACTTCCCGAGCCCCTGGAAGCATGAAAATCACTTTAAACATGCTAATTTTAGCTCTAACACTGATGATCCACCTACAAATGTGAACTGACGTTCAAAAATAAAACATTCGAAAACGGACCATTTTCCACATTTCTGAAGCATGACGTAATGGGGGGGGTGTTATCTCTTTTGTCGAAAATCAGCCATTTTTGCTTGAACATTAAATGCCTCCAAATGGTATTTAATTAACTTCTCGGGATGAAGAAACCCTTTTTGAGTACTCAGAGTGAGTAAATTGGCCATTTTCATGCACTTTTAACCATTCCATAAATCTTGTGTTTAGGGCCCCTGGAAGCATGAAAATCACTTTAAACATGCTAATTTTAGCTCTAACACTGATGATCCAGCTACAAATGTGAACTGACGTTCAAAAATAAAACATTTGAAAACGGACCATTTTCCACATTTCTGAAGCATGACGTAATGGGGGGGGTGTTATCTCTTTTGTCAAAAATCAGCCGTTTTTGCTTGAACATTAAATGCCTCCAAATGGTATTTAATTAACTTCCCGAGCCCCTGGAAGCATGAAAATCACTTTAAACATGCTGATTTTAGCTCTAACACTGATGATCCACCTACAAATGTGAACTGACGTTCAAAAATAAAACATTTGAAAACGGACCATTTTCTACATTTCCGAAGCATGACGTAATGGGGGGGTGTTATCTCTTTTGTCGAAAATCAGCCGTTTTTGCTTGAACATTAAATGCCTCCAAATGGTATTTAATTAACTTCCCGAGCCCCTGGAAGCATGAAAATCACTTTAAACATGCTAATTTTAGCTCTAAAACTGATGATCCACCTACAAATGTGAACTGACGTTCAAAAATAAAACATTTGAAAACGGACCATTTTCCACATTTCTGAAGCATGACGTAATGGGGGGTGTTATCTCTTTTGTTGAAAATCAGGCATTTTTGCTTGAACATTAAATGCCTCCAAATGGTATTTAATTCACTTCCCGAGCCCCTGGAAGCATGAAAATCACTTTAAACATGCTAATTTTAGCTCTAACACTGATGATCCACCTACAAATGTGAACTGACGTTCAAAAATAAAACATTTGAAAACGGACCATTTTCCACATTTCTGAAGCATGACGTAATGGGGGGGTGTTATCTCTTTTGTCAAAAATCAGCCGTTTTTGCTTGAACATTAAATGCCTCCAAATAGTATTTAATTCACTTCCCGAGCCCCTGGAAGCATGAAAATCACTTTAAACATGCTAATTTTAGCTCTAACACTGATGATCCACCTACAAATGTGAACTGACGTTCAAAAATAAAACATTTGAAAACGGATCATTTTCAACATTTCTGAAGCATGACGTAATGGGGGGGTGTTATCTCTTTTGTCGAAAATCAGCCATTTTTGCTTGAACATTAAATGCCTCCAAATGGTATTTAATTAACTTACCGGGGTGAAGAAACCCTTTTTGAGAACTCAGAGTGAGTAAATTGGCCATTTTCATGCACTTTTAACCATTCCATAAATCTTGTGTTTAGGGCCCCTGGAAGCATGAAAATCACTTTAAACATGCTAATTTTAGCTCTAAAACTGATGATCCACCTACAAATGTGAACTGACGTTCAAAAATAAAACATTTGAAAACGGACCATTTTCCACATTTCTGAAGCATGACGTAATGGGGGGTGTTATCTCTTTTGTCGAAAATCAGGCGTTTTTGTTTGAACATTAAATGCCTCCAAATGGTATTTAATTCACTTCCCGAGCCCCTGGAAGCATGAAAATCACTTTAAACATGCTAATTTTAGCTCTAACACTGATGATCCACCTACAAATGTGAACTGACGTTCAAAAATAAAACATTTGAAAACGGACCATTTTCCACATTTCTGAAGCATGACGTAATGGGGGGGTGTTATCTCTTTTGTCGAAAATCAGCCATTTTTGCTTGAACATTAAATGTCTCCAAATGGTATTTAATTAACTTCTCGGGGTGAAGAAACCCTTTTTGAGTACTCAGAGTGAGTAAATTGGCCATTTTCATGCACTTTTAACCATTCCATAAATCTTGTGTTTAGGGCCCCTGGAAGCATGAAAATCACTTTAAACATGCTAATTTTAGCTCTAACACTGATGATCCAGCTACAAATGTGAACTGACGTTCAAAAATAAAACATTTGAAAACGGACCCTTCTCCACATATCTGAAGCATGACGTAATGGGGGGGTGTTATCTCTTTTGTCGAAAATCAGCCGTTTTTGCTTGAACATTAAATGCCTCCAAATAGTATTTAATTAACTTCCCGGGGTGAAGAAACCCTTTTTGAGAACTCAGAGTGAGTAAATTGGCCATTTTCATTCACTTTTAACCATTCCATAAATCTTGTGTTTAGGGCCCCTGGAAGCATGAAAATCACTTTAAACATGCTAATTTTAGCTCTAAAACTGATGATCCACCTACAAATGTGAACTGACGTTCAAAAATAAAACATTTGAAAACGGACCATTTTCCACATTTCTGAAGCATGACGTAATGGGGGGTGTTATCTCTTTTGTCGAAAATCAGGCGTTTTTGCTTGAACATTAAATGCCTCCAAATGGTATTTAATTCACTTCCCGAGCCCCTGGAAGCATGAAAATCACTTTAAACATGCTAATTTTAGCTCTAACACTGATGATCCACCTACAAATGTGAACTGACGTTCAAAAATAAAACATTTGAAAACGGACCATTTTCCACATTTCTGAAGCATGACGTAATGGGGGGGTGTTATCTCTTTTGTCGAAAAGCAGCCGTTTTTGCTTGAACATTAAATGCCTCCAAATAGTATTTAATTCACTTCCCGAGCCCCTGGAAGCATGAAAATCACTTTAAACATGCTAATTTTAGATCTAACACTGATGATCCACCTACAAATGTGAACTGACGTTCAAAAATAAAACATTTGAAAACGGACCATTTTCAACATTTCTGAAGCATGACGTAATGGGGGGGTGTTATCTCTTTTGTCGAAAATCAGCCGTTTTTGCTTGAACATTAAATGCCTCCAAATGGTATCTAATTAACTTCCCGAGCCCCTGGAAGCATGAAAATCACTTTAAACATGCTAATTTTAGCTCTAACACTGATGATCCACCTACAAATGTGAACTGACGTTCAAAAATAAAACATTTGAAAACGGACCATTTTCTACATTTCTGAAGCATGACGTAATGGGGGGGTGTTATCTCTTTTGTCGAAAATCAGCCGTTTTTGCTTGAACATTAAATGCCTCCAAATGGTATTTAATTAACTTCCCGGGGTGAAGAAACCCTTTTTGAGAACTCAGAGTGAGTAAATTGGCCATTTTCATGCACTTTTAACCATTCCATAAATCTTGTGTTTAGGGCCCCTGGAAGCATGAAAATCACTTTAAACATGCTAATTTTAGCTCTAACACTGATGATCAACCTACAAATGTGAACTGACGTTCAAAAATAAAACATTTGAAAACGGACCATTTTCCACATTTCTGAAGCATGACGTAATGGGGGGGGTGTTATCTCTTTTGTCGAAAATCAGCCGTTTTTGCTTGAACATTAAATGCCTCCAAATGGTATTTAATTAACTTCCCGGGGTGAAGAAACCCTTTTTGAGAACTCAGAGTGAGTAAATTGGCCATTTTCATGCACTTTTAACCATTCCATAAATCTTGTGTTTAGGGCCCCTGGAAGCATGAAAATCACTTTAAACATGCTAATTTTAGCTCTAACACTGATGATCCACCTACAAATGTGAACTGACGTTCAAAAATAAAACATTTGAAAACGGACCATTTTCCACATTTCTGAAGCATGACGTAATGGGGGGGTGTTATCTCTTTTGTCGAAAATCAGCCGTTTTTGCTTGAACATTAAATGCCTCCAAATGGTATTTAATTAACTTCCCGAGCCCCTGGAAGCATGAAAATCACTTTAAACATGCTAATTTTAGCTCTAACACTGATGATCCACCTACAAATGTGAACTGACGTTCAAAAATAAAACATTCGAAAACGGACCATTTTCCACATTTCTGAAGCATGACGTAATGGGGGGGGTGTTATCTCTTTTGTCGAAAATCAGCCATTTTTGCTTGAACATTAAATGCCTCCAAATGGTATTTAATTAACTTCTCGGGGTGAAGAAACCCTTTTTGAGTACTCAGAGTGAGTAAATTGGCCATTTTCATGCACTTTTAACCATTCCATAAATCTTGTGTTTAGGGCCCCTGGAAGCATGAAAATCACTTTAAACATGCTAATTTTAGCTCTAACACTGATGATCCAGCTACAAATGTGAACTGACGTTCAAAAATAAAACATTTGAAAACGGACCATTTTCCACATTTCTGAAGCATGACGTAATGGGGGGTGTTATCTCTTTTGTCGAAAATCAGCCGTTTTTGCTTGAACATTAAATGCCTCCAAATAGTATTTAATTCACTTCCCGAGCCCCTGGAAGCATGAAAATCACTTTAAACATGCTAATTTTAGCTCTAACACTGATGATCCACCTACAAATGTGAACTGACGTTCAAAAATAAAACATTTGAAAACGGACCATTTTCCACATTTCTGAAGCATGACGTAATGGGGGGGTGTTATCTCTTTTGTCGAAAATCAGGCGTTTTTGCTTGAACATTAAATGTCTCCAAATGGTATTTAATTCACTTCCCGAGCCCCTGGAAGCATGAAAATCACTTTAAACATGCTAATTTTAGCTCTAACACTGATGATCCACCTACAAATGTGAACTGACGTTCAAAAATAAAACATTTGAAAACGGACCATTTTCCACATTTCTGAAGCATGACGTAATGGGGGGGTGTTATCTCTTTTGTCAAAAATCAGCCGTTTTTGCTTGAACATTAAAGCCTCCAAATAGTATTTAATTCACTTCCCGAGCCCCTGGAAGCATGAAAATCACTTTAAACATGCTAATTTTAGCTCTAACACTGATGATCCACCTACAAATGTGAACTGACGTTCAAAAATAAAACATTTGAAAACGGATCATTTTCAACATTTCTGAAGCATGACGTAATGGGGGGGTGTTATCTCTTTTGTCGAAAATCAGCCGTTTTTGCTTGAACATTAATTGCCTCCAAATGGTATTTAATTAACTTCCCGAGCCCCTGGAAGCATGAAAATCACTTTAAACATGCTAATTTTAGCTCTAACACTGATGATCCACCTACAAATGTGAACTGACGTTCAAAAATAAAACATTTGAAAATGGACCATTTTCTACATTTCTGAAGCATGACGTAATGGGGGGGTGTTATCTCTTTTGTCGAAAATCAGCCATTTTTGCTTGAACATTAAATGCCTCCAAATGGTATTTAATTAACTTCCCGGGGTGAAGAAACCCTTTTTGAGAACTCAGAGTGAGTAAATTGGCCATTTTCATTCACTTTTAACCATTCCATAAATCTTGTGTTTAGGGCCCCTGGAAGCATGAAAATCACTTTAAACATGCTAATTTTAGCTCTAAAACTGATGATCCACCTACAAATGTGAACTGACGTTCAAAAATAAAACATTTGAAAACGGACCATTTTTCACATTTCTGAAGCATGACGTAATGGGGGGTGGTATCTCTTTTGTCGAAAATCAGCCATTTTTGCTTGAACATTAAATGCCTCCAAATGGTATTTAATTAACTTCCCGAGCCCCTGGAAGCATGAAAATCACTTTAAACATGCTAATTTTAGCTCTAACACTGATGATCCACCTACAAATGTGACCTGACGTTCAAAAATAAAACATTTGAAAACAGACCATTTTCCACATTTCTGAAGCATGACGTAATGGGGGGGTGTTATCTCTTTTGTCGAAAATCAGCCGTTTTTGCTGGAACATTAAATGCCTCCAAATGGTATTTAATTAACTTCCCGGGGTGAAGAAACCCTTTTTGAGAACTCAGAGTGAGTAAATTGGCCATTTTCATTCACTTTTAACCATTCCATAAATCTTGTGTTTAGGGCCCCTGGAAGCATGAAAATCACTTTAAACATGCTAATTTTAGCTCTAAAACTGATGATCCACCTACAAATGTGAACTGACGTTCAAAAATAAAACATTTGAAAACGGACCATCTTCCACATTTCTGAAGCATGACGTAATGGGGGGTGTTATCTCTTTTGTCGAAAATCAGGCGTTTTTGCTTGAACATTAAATGCCTCCAAATGGTATTTAATTCACTTCCCGAGCCCCTGGAAGCATGAAAATCACTTTAAACATGCTAATTTTAGCTCTAACACTGATGATCCACCTACAAATGTGAACTGACGTTCAAAAATAAAACATTTGAAAACGGACCATTTTCCACATTTCTGAAGCATGACGTAATGGGGGGGTGTTATCTCTTTTGTCGAAAATCAGCCGTTTTTGCTTGATCATTAAATGCCTCCAAATAGTATTTAATTCACTTCCCGAGCCCCTGGAAGCATGAAAATCCCTTTAAACATGCTAATTTTAGATCTAACACTGATGATCCACCTACAAATGTGAACTGACGTTAAAAAATAAAACATTTGAAAACGGACCATTTTCAACATTTTTGAAGCATGACGTAATGGGGGGGTGTTATCTCTTTTGTCGAAAATCAGCCGTTTTTGCTTGAACATTAAATGCCTCCAAATGGTATTTAATTAACTTCCCGAGCCCCTGGAAGCATGAAAATCACTTTAAACATGCTAATTTTAGCTCTAACACTGATGATCCACCTACAAATGTGAACTGACGTTCAAAAATAAAACATTTGAAAACGGACCATTTTCTACATTTCTGAAGCATGACGTAATGGGGGGGTGTTATCTCTTTTGTTGAAAATCAGCCGTTTTTGCTTGAACATTAAATGCCTCCAAATGGTATTTAATTAACTTCCCGGGGTGAAGAAACCCTTTTTGAGAACTCAGAGTGAGTAAATTGGCCATTTTCATGCACTTTTAACCATTCCATAAATCTTGTGTTTAGGGCCCCTGGAAGCATGAAAATCACTTTAAACATGCTAATTTTAGCTCTAACACTGATGATCCACCTACAAATGTGAACTGACATTCAAAAATAAAACATTCGAAAACGGACCATTTTCCACATTTCTGAAGCATGACGTAATGGGGGGGGTGTTATCTCTTTTGTCGAAAATCAGCCATTTTTGCTTGAACATTAAATGCCTCCAAATGGTATTTAATTAACTTCTCGGGGTGAAGAAACCCTTTTTGAGTACTCAGAGTGAGTAAATTGGCCATTTTCATGCACTTTTAACCATTCCATAAATCTTGTGTTTAGGGCCCCTGGAAGCATGAAAATCACTTTAAACATGCTAATTTTAGCTCTAACACTGATGATCCAGCTACAAATGTGAACTGACGTTCAAAAATTAAACATTTGAAAACGGACCATTTTCCACATTTCTGAAGCATGACGTAATGGGGGGGTGTTATCTCTTTTGTCGAAAATCAGCCGTTTTTGCTTGAACATTAAATGCCTCCAAATGGTATTTAATTAACTTCCCGAGCCCCTGGAAGCATGAAAATCACTTTAAACATGCTAATTTTAGCTCTAACACTGATGATCCACCTACAAATGTGAACTGACGTTCAAAAATAAAACATTCGAAAACGGACCATTTTCCACATTTCTGAAGCATGACGTAATGGGGGGGGGTGTTATCTCTTTTGTCGAAAATCAGCCATTTTTGCTTGAACATTAAATGCCTCCAAATGGTATTTAATTAACTTCTCGGGGTGAAGAAACCCTTTTTGAGTACTCAGAGTGAGTAAATTGGCCATTTTCATGCACTTTTAACCATTCCATAAATCTTGTGTTTAGGGCCCCTGGAAGCATGAAAATCACTTTAAACATGCTAATTTTAGCTCTAACACTGATGATCCAGCTACAAATGTGAACTGACGTTCAAAAATAAAACATTTGAAAACGGACCATTTTCCACATTTCTGAAGCATGACGTAATGGGGGGTGTTATCTCTTTTGTCGAAAATCAGCCGTTTTTGCTTGAACATTAAATGCCTCCAAATAGTATTTAATTCACTTCCCGAGCCCCTGGAAGCATGAAAATCACTTTAAACATGCTAATTTTAGCTCTAACACTGATGATCCACCTACAAATGTGAACTGACGTTCAAAAATAAAACATTTGAAAACGGACCATTTTCCACATTTCTGAAGCATGACGTAATGGGGGGGTGTTATCTCTTTTGTCGAAAATCAGGCGTTTTTGCTTGAACATTAAATGTCTCCAAATGGTATTTAATTCACTTCCCGAGCCCCTGGAAGCATGAAAATCACTTTAAACATGCTAATTTTAGCTCTAACACTGATGATCCACCTACAAATGTGAACTGACGTTCAAAAATAAAACATTTGAAAACGGACCATTTTCCACATTTCTGAAGCATGACGTAATGGGGGGGTGTTATCTCTTTTGTCAAAAATCAGCTGTTTTTGCTTGAACATTAAAGCCTCCAAATAGTATTTAATTCACTTCCCGAGCCCCTGGAAGCATGAAAATCACTTTAAACATGCTAATTTTAGCTCTAACACTGATGATCCACCTACAAATGTGAACTGACGTTCAAAAATAAAACATTTGAAAACGGATCATTTTCAACATTTCTGAAGCATGACGTAATGGGGGGGTGTTATCTCTTTTGTCGAAAATCAGCCGTTTTTGCTTGAACATTAATTGCCTCCAAATGGTATTTAATTAACTTCCCGAGCCCCTGGAAGCATGAAAATCACTTTAAACATGCTAATTTTAGCTCTAACACTGATGATCCACCTACAAATGTGAACTGACGTTCAAAAATAAAACATTTGAAAATGGACCATTTTCTACATTTCTGAAGCATGACGTAATGGGGGGGTGTTATCTCTTTTGTCGAAAATCAGCCATTTTTGCTTGAACATTAAATGCCTCCAAATGGTATTTAATTAACTTCCCGGGGTGAAGAAACCCTTTTTGAGAACTCAGAGTGAGTAAATTGGCCATTTTCATTCACTTTTAACCATTCCATAAATCTTGTGTTTAGGGCCCCTGGAAGCATGAAAATCACTTTAAACATGCTAATTTTAGCTCTAAAACTGATGATCCACCTACAAATGTGAACTGACGTTCAAAAATAAAACATTTGAAAACGGACCATTTTTCACATTTCTGAAGCATGACGTAATGGGGGGTGGTATCTCTTTTGTCGAAAATCAGCCATTTTTGCTTGAACATTAAATGCCTCCAAATGGTATTTAATTAACTTCCCGAGCCCCTGGAAGCATGAAAATCACTTTAAACATGCTAATTTTAGCTCTAACACTGATGATCCACCTACAAATGTGACCTGACGTTCAAAAATAAAACATTTGAAAACAGACCATTTTCCACATTTCTGAAGCATGACGTAATGGGGGGGTGTTATCTCTTTTGTCGAAAATCAGCCGTTTTTGCTGGAACATTAAATGCCTCCAAATGGTATTTAATTAACTTCCCGGGGTGAAGAAACCCTTTTTGAGAACTCAGAGTGAGTAAATTGGCCATTTTCATTCACTTTTAACCATTCCATAAATCTTGTGTTTAGGGCCCCTGGAAGCATGAAAATCACTTTAAACATGCTAATTTTAGCTCTAAAACTGATGATCCACCTACAAATGTGAACTGACGTTCAAAAATAAAACATTTGAAAACGGACCATCTTCCACATTTCTGAAGCATGACGTAATGGGGGGTGTTATCTCTTTTGTCGAAAATCAGGCGTTTTTGCTTGAACATTAAATGCCTCCAAATGGTATTTAATTCACTTCCCGAGCCCCTGGAAGCATGAAAATCACTTTAAACATGCTAATTTTAGCTCTAACACTGATGATCCACCTACAAATGTGAACTGACGTTCAAAAATAAAACATTTGAAAACGGACCATTTTCCACATTTCTGAAGCATGACGTAATGGGGGGGTGTTATCTCTTTTGTCGAAAATCAGCCGTTTTTGCTTGATCATTAAATGCCTCCAAATAGTATTTAATTCACTTCCCGAGCCCCTGGAAGCATGAAAATCACTTTAAACATGCTAATTTTAGCTCTAACACTGATGATCCACCTACAAATGTGAACTGACGTTCAAAAATAAAACATTTGAAAACGGACCATTTTCTACATTTCTGAAGCATGACGTAATGGGGGGGTGTTATCTCTTTTGTTGAAAATCAGCCGTTTTTGCTTGAACATTAAATGCCTCCAAATGGTATTTAATTAACTTCCCGGGGTGAAGAAACCCTTTTTGAGAACTCAGAGTGAGTAAATTGGCCATTTTCATGCACTTTTAACCATTCCATAAATCTTGTGTTTAGGGCCCCTGGAAGCATGAAAATCACTTTAAACATGCTAATTTTAGCTCTAACACTGATGATCCACCTACAAATGTGAACTGACATTCAAAAATAAAACATTCGAAAACGGACCATTTTCCACATTTCTGAAGCATGACGTAATGGGGGGGGTGTTATCTCTTTTGTCGAAAATCAGCCATTTTTGCTTGAACATTAAATGCCTCCAAATGGTATTTAATTAACTTCTCGGGGTGAAGAAACCCTTTTTGAGTACTCAGAGTGAGTAAATTGGCCATTTTCATGCACTTTTAACCATTCCATAAATCTTGTGTTTAGGGCCCCTGGAAGCATGAAAATCACTTTAAACATGCTAATTTTAGCTCTAACACTGATGATCCAGCTACAAATGTGAACTGACGTTCAAAAATTAAACATTTGAAAACGGACCATTTTCCACATTTCTGAAGCATGACGTAATGGGGGGTGGTATCTCTTTTGTCGAAAATCAGCCATTTTTGCTTGAACATTAAATGCCTCCAAATGGTATTTAATTAACTTCCCGAGCCCCTGGAAGCATGAAAATCACTTTAAACATGCTAATTTTAGCTCTAACACTGATGATCCAGCTACAAATGTGAACTGACGTTCAAAAATAAAACATTTGAAAACGGACCATTTTCCACATTTCTGAAGCATGACGTAATGGGGGGTGTTATCTCTTTTGTCGAAAATCAGCCGTTTTTGCTTGAACATTAAATGCCTCCAAATAGTATTTAATTCACTTCCCGAGCCCCTGGAAGCATGAAAATCACTTTAAACATGCTAATTTTAGCTCTAACACTGATGATCCACCTACAAATGTGAACTGACGTTCAAAAATAAAACATTTGAAAACGGACCATTTTCCACATTTCTGAAGCATGACGTAATGGGGGGGTGTTATCTCTTTTGTCAAAAATCAGCCGTTTTTGCTTGAACATTAAATGCCTCCAAATGGTATTTAATTAACTTCCCGAGCCCCTGGAAGCATGAAAATCATTTAAACATGCTAATTTTAGCTCTAACACTGATGATCCACCTACAAATGTGAACTGACGTTCAAAAATAAAACATTTGAAAACGGACCATTTTCTACATTTCTGAAACATGACGTAACGGGGGGGTGTTATCTCTTTTGTCGAAAATCAGCCGTTTTTGCTGGAACATTAAATGCCTCCAAATGGCATTTAATTAACTTCCCGGGGTGAAGAAAACCTTTTTGAGAACTCAGAGTGAGTAAATTGGCCATTTTCATTCACTTTTAACCATTCCATAAATCTTGTGTTTAGGGCCCCTGGAAGCATGAAAATCACTTTAAACATGCTAATTTTAGCTCTAAAACTGATGATCCACCTACAAATGTGAACTGACGTTCAAAAATAAAACATTTGAAAACGGACCATTTTCCACATTTCTGAAGCATGACGTAATGGGGGGTGTTATCTCTTTTGTCGAAAATCAGGCGTTTTTGCTTGAACATTAAATGCCTCCAAATGGTATTTAATTCACTTCCCGAGCCCCTGGAAGCATGAAAATCACTTTAAACATGCTAATTTTAGCTCTAACACTGATGATCCACCTACAAATGTGAACTGACGTTCAAAAATAAAACATTTGAAAACGGACCATTTTCCACATTTCTGAAGCATGACGTAATGGGGGGGTGTTATCTCTTTTGTCAAAAATCAGCCGTTTTTGCTTGAATATTAAATGCCTACAAAGAGTATTTAATTCACTTCCCGAGCCCCTGGAAGCATGAAAATCACTTTAAACATGCTAATTTTAGCTCTAACACTGATGATCCACCTACAAATGTGAACTGACGTTCAAAAATAAAACATTTGAAAACGGATCATTTTCAACATTTCTGAAGCATGACGTAATGGGGGAGTGTTATCTCTTTTGTCGAAAATCAGCCGTTTTTGCTTGAACATTAAATGCCTCCAAATAGTATTTAATTAACTTCCCGAGCCCCTGGAAGCATGAAAATCACTTTAAACATGCTAATTTTAGCTCTAACACTGATGATCCACCTACAAATGTGAACTGACGTTCAAAAATAAAACATTTGAAAATGGACCATTTTCTACATTTCTGAAGCATGACGTAATGGGGGGGTGTTATCTCTTTTGTCGAAAATCAGCCATTTTTGCTTGAACATTAAATGCCTCCAAATGGTATTTAATTAACTTCCCGGGGTGAAGAAACCCTTTTTGAGAACTCAGAGTGAGTAAATTGGCCATTTTCATGCACTTTTAACCATTCCATAAATCTTGTGTTTAGGGCCCCTGGAAGCATGAAAATCACTTTAAACATGCTAATTTTAGCTCTAACACTGATGATCAACCTACAAATGTGAACTGACGTTCAAAAATAAAACATTTGAAAACGGACCATTTTCCTCATTTCTGAAGCATGACGTAATGGGGGGGTGTTATCTCTTTTGTCGAAAATCAGCCGCTTTTCTTGAACATTTCATGCCTCCAAATGGTATTTAATTAACTTCCCGGGGTGAAGAAACCCTTTTTGAGAACTCAGAGTGAGTAAATTGGCCATTTTCATGCACTTTTAACCATTCCATAAATCTTGTGTTTAGGGCCCCTGGAAGCATGAAAATCACTTTAAACATGCTAATTTTAGCTCTAACACTGATGATCCACCTACAAATGTGAACTGACGTTCAAAAATAAAACATTTGAAAACGGACCATTTTCCACATTTCTGAAGCATGACGTAATGGGGGGTGTTATCTCTTTTGTCAAAAATCAGCCGTTTTTGCTTGAACATTAAATGCCTCCAAATGGTATTTAATTAACTTCCCGAGCCCCTGGAAGCATGAAAATCACTTTAAACATGCTAATTTTAGCTCTAACACTGATGATCCACCTACAAATGTGAACTGACGTTCAAAAATAAAACATTTGAAATGGACCATTTTCTACATTTTTGAAGCATGACGTAATGGGGGGGTGTTATCTCTTTTGTCGAAAATCAGCCATTTTTGCTTGAACATTAAATGCCTCCAAATGGTATTTAATTAACTTCCCGAGCCCCTGGAAGCATGAAAATCACTTTAAACATGCTAATTTTAGCTCTAACACTGATGATCCACCTACAAATGTGACCTGACGTTCAAAAATAAAACATTTAAAAACGGACCATTTTCCACATTTCTGAAGCATGACGTAATGGGGGGGTGTTATCTCATTTGTCAAAAATCAGCCGTTTTTGCTTGAACATTAAATGCCTCCAAATGGTATTTAATTCACTCCCCGAGCCCCTGGAAGCATGAAAATCACTTTAAACATGCTAATTTTAGCTCTAACACTGATGATCCACCTACAAATGTGAACTGACATTCAAAAATAAAACATTTGAAAACGGACCATTTTCAACATTTCTGAAGCATGACGTAATGGGGGGGTGTTATCTCTTTTGTCGAAAATCAGCCGTTTTTGCTTGAACATTAAATGCCTCCAAATGGTATTTAATTAACTTCCCAAGCCCCTGGAAGCATGAAAATCACTTTAAACATGCTAATTTTAGCTCTAACACTGATGATCCACCTACAAATGTGAACTGACGTTCAAAAATAAAACATTTGAAAACGGACCATTTTCTACATTTCTGAAGCATGACGTAATGGGGGGGTGTTATCTCTTTTGTCGAAAATCAGCCGTTTTTGCTTGAACATTAAATGCCTCCAAATGGTATTTAATTAACTTCCCGGGGTGAAGAAACCCTTTTTGAGAACTCAGAGTGAGTAAATTGGCCATTTTCATGCACTTTTAACCATTCCATAAATCTTGTGTTTAGGGCCCCTGGAAGCATGAAAATCACTTTAAACGTGCTAATTTTAGCTCTAACACTGATGATCAACCTACAAATGTGAACTGACGTTCAAAAATAAAACATTTGAAAACGGACCCTTTTCCACATTTCTGAAGCATGACGTAATGGGGGGGTGTTATCTCTTTTGTCGAAAATCAGCCGTTTTTCTTGAACATTTCATGCCTCCAAATGGTATTTAATTAACTTCCCGGGGTGAAGAAACCCTTTTTGAGAACTCAGAGTGAGTAAATTGGCCATTTTCATGCACTTTTAACCATTCCATAAATCTTGTGTTTAGGGCCCCTGGAAGCATGAAAATCACTTTAAACATGCTAATTTTAGCTCTAACACTGATGATCCACCTACAAATGTGAACTGACGTTCAAAAATAAAACATTTGAAAACGGACCATTTTCCACATTTCTGAAGCATGACGTAATGGGGGGTGTTATCTCTTTTGTCAAAAATCAGCCGTTTTTGCTTGAACATTAAATGCCTCCAAATGGTATTTAATTAACTTCCCGAGCCCCTGGAAGCATGAAAATCACTTTAAACATGCTAATTTTAGCTCTAACACTGATGATCCACCTACAAATGTGAACTGACGTTCAAAAATAAAACATTTGAAATGGACCATTTTCTACATTTTTGAAGCATGACGTAATGGGGGTGTGTTATCTCTTTTGTCGAAAATCAGCCGTTTTTGCTTGAACATTAAATGCGTCCAAATGGTATTTAATTAACTTCCCGGGGTGAAGAAACCCTTTTTGAGAACTCAGAGTGAGTAAATTGGCCATTTTCATGCACTTTTAACCATTCCATAAATCTTGTGTTTAGGGCCCCTGGAAGCATGAAAATCACTTTAAACATGCTAATTTTAGCTCTAAAACTGATGATCCACCTACAAATTGAACTGACGTTCAAAAATAAAACATTTGAAAATGGACCATTTTCCACATTTCTGAAGCATGACGTAATGGGGGGTGTTATCTCTTTTGTCGAAAATCAGGCGTTTTTGTTTGAACATTAAATGCCTCCAAATGGTATTTAATTCACTTCCCGAGCCCCTGGAAGCATGAAAATCACTTTAAACATGCTAATTTTAGCTCTAACACTGATGATCCACCTACAAATGTGAACTGATGTTCAAAAATAAAACATTTGAAAACGGACCATTTTCCACATTTCTGAAGCATGACGTAATGGGGGGGTGTTATCTCTTTTGTCGAAAATCAGCCATTTTTGCTTGAACATTAAATGTCTCCAAATGGTATTTAATTAACTTCTCGGGGTGAAGAAACCCTTTTTGAGTACTCAGAGTGAGTAAATTGGCCATTTTCATGCACTTTTAACCATTCCATAAATCTTGTGTTTAGGGCCCCTGGAAGCATGAAAATCACTTTAAACATGCTAATTTTAGCTCTAACACTGATGATCCAGCTACAAATGTGAACTGACGTTCAAAAATAAAACATTTGAAAACGGACCATTTTTCACATTTCTGAAGCATGACGTAATGGGGGGTGGTATCTCTTTTGTCGAAAATCAGCCATTTTTGCTTGAACATTAAATGCCTCCAAATGGTATTTAATTAACTTCCCGAGCCCCTGGAAGCATGAAAATCACTTTAAACATGCTAATTTTAGCTCTAACACTGATGATCCACCTACAAATGTGACCTGACGTTCAAAAATAAAACATTTAAAAACGGACCATTTTCCACATTTCTGAAGCATGACGTAATGGGGGGGTGTTATCTCATTTGTCAAAAATCAGCCGTTTTTGCTTGAACATTAAATGCCTCCAAATAGTATTTAATTCACTTCCCGAGCCCCTGGAAGCATGAAAATCTCTTTAAACATGCTAATTTTAGCTCTAACACTGATGATCCACCTACAAATGTGAACTGACGTTCAAAAATAAAACATTTGAAAATGGACCATTTTCCACATTTCTGAAGCGTGACGTAATGGGGGGGTGTTATCTCTTTTGTCAAAAATCAGCCGTTTTTGCTTGAACATTAAATGCCTCCAAATAGTATTTAATTCACTTCCAGAGCCCCTGGAAGCATGAAAATCACTTTAAACATGCTAATTTTAGCTCTAACACTGATGATCAACCTACAAATGTGAACTGACGTTCAAAAATAAAACATTTGAAAACGGACCATTTTCCACATTTCTGAAGCATGACGTAATGGGGGGGTGTTATCTCTTTTGTCAAAAATCAGCCATTTTTGCTTGAGCATTAAATGCCTCCAAATGGTATTTAATTAACTTCCCGGGGTGAAGAAACCCTTTTTGAGAACTCAGAGTGAGTAAATTGGCCATTTTCATTCACTTTTAACCATTCCATAAATCTTGTGTTTAGGGCCCCTGGAAGCATGAAAATCACTTTAAACATGCTAATTTTAGCTCTAAAACTGATTATCCACCTACAAATGTGAACTGACGTTCAAAAATAAAACATTTGAAAACGGACCATTTTCCACATTTCTGAAGCATGACGTAATGGGGGGTGTTATCTCTTTTGTCGAAAATCAGGCCTTTTTGCTTGAACATTAAATGCCTCCAAATGGTATTTAATTCACTTCCCGAGCCCCTGGAAGCATGAAAATCACTTTAAACATGCTAATTTTAGCTCTAACACTGATGATCCACCTACAAATGTGAACTGACGTTCAAAAATAAAACATTTGAAAACGGACCATTTTCCACATTTCTGAAGCATGACGTAATGGGGGGTGTTATCTCTTTTGTCGAAAATCAGGCGTTTTTGCTTGAACATTAAATGCCTCCAAATGGTATTTAATTCACTTCCCGAGCCCCTGGAAGCATGAAAATCACTTTAAACATGCTAATTTTAGCTCTAACACTGATGATCCACCTACAAATGTGAACTGACGTTCAAAAATAAAACATTTGAAAACGGACCATTTTCAACATTTTTGAAGCATGACGTAATGGGGGGGTGTTATCTCTTTTGTCGAAAATCAGCCGTTTTTGCTTGAACATTAAATGCCTCCAAATAGTATTTAATTAACTTCCCAAGCCCCTGGAAGCATGAAAATCACTTTAAACATGCTAATTTTAGCTCTAACACTGATGATCCACCTACAAATGTGAACTGACGTTCAAAAATAAAACATTTGAAAACGGACCATTTTCTACATTTCTGAAGCATGACGTAATGGGGGGGTGTTATCTCTTTTGTCGAAAATCAGCCGTTTTTGCTTGAACATTAAATGCCTCCAAATGGTATTTAATTAACTTCCCGGGGTGAAGAAACCCTTTTTGAGAACTCAGAGTGAGTAAATTGGCCATTTTCATGCACTTTTAACCATTCCATAAATCTTGTGTTTAGGGCCCCTGGAAGCATGAAAATCACTTTAAACGTGCTAATTTTAGCTCTAACACTGATGATCAACCTACAAATGTGAACTGACGTTCAAAAATAAAACATTTGAAAACGGACCATTTTCCACATTTCTGAAGCATGACGTAATGGGGGGGTGTTATCTCTTTTGTCGAAAATCAGCCGTTTTTGCTTGAACATTAAATGCCTCCAAATGGTATTTAATTAACTTCCCGGGGTGAAGAAACCCTTTTTGAGAACTCAGAGTGAGTAAATTGGCCATTTTCATGCACTTTTAACCATTCCATAAATCTTGTGTTTAGGGCCCCTGGAAGCATGAAAATCACTTTAAACATGCTAATTTTAGCTCTAACACTGATGATCCACCCTCAAATGTGAACTGACGTTCAAAAATAAAACATTTGAAAATGGACCATTCTCCACATTTCTGAAGCATGACGTAATGGGGGGTATTATCTCTTTTGTCAAAAATCAACCATTTTTGCTTGAACATTAAATGCCTCCAAATGGTATTTAATTAACTTCCCGAGCCCCTGGAAACATGAAAATCACTTTAAACATGCTAATTTTAGCTCTAACACTGATGATCCACCTACAAATGTGAACTGACGTTCAAAAATAAAACATTTGAAAACGGACCATTTTCTACATTTTTGAAGCATGACGTAATGGGGGGGGTGTTATCTCTTTTGTCGAAAATCAGCCGTTTTTGCTTGAACATTAAATGCCTCCAAATGGTATTTAATTCACTTCCCAAGCCCCTGGAAGCATGAAAATCACTTTAAACATGCTAATTTCAGCTCTAACACTGATGATCCACCTACAAATGTGAACTGACGTTCAAAAATAAAACATTTGAAAACGGACCATTTTCCACATTTCTGAAGCATGACGTAATGGGGGGTGTTATCTCTTTTGTCGAAAATCAGCCATTTTTGCTTGAACATTAAATGCCTCCAAATGGTATTTAATTAACTTCTCGGGGTGAAGAAACCCTTTTTGAGTACTCAGAGTGAGTAAATTGGCCATTTTCATGCACTTTTAACCATTCCATAAATCTTGTGTTTAGGGCCCCTGGAAGCATGAAAATCACTTTAAACATGCTAATTTTAGCTCTAACACTGATGCTCCAGCTACAAATGTGAACTGACGTTCAAAAATAAAACATTTGAAAACGGACCATTTTCCACATTTCTGAAGCATGACGTAATGGGGGGTGTTATCTCTTTTGTCGAAAATCAGCAGTTTTTGCTTGAACATTAAATGCCTCCAAATAGTATTTAATTAACTTCCCGAGCCCCTGGAAGCATGAAAATCACTTTAAACATGCTAATTTTAGCTCTAACACTGATGATCCACCTACAAATGTGAACTGACGTTCAAAAATAAAACATTTGAAAACGGACCATTTTCCACATTTCTGAAGCATGACGTAATGGGGGGGGGGTGTGATCTCTTTTGTCAAAAATCAGCCGTTTTTGCTTGAACATTAAATGCCTCCAAATGGTATTTAATTAACTTCCCGAGCCCCTGGAAGCATGAAAATCACTTTAAACATGCTAATTTTAGCTCTAACACTGATGATCCACCTACAAATGTGAACTGACGTTCAAAAATAAAACATTTGAAAACGGACCATTTTCTACATTTCCGAAGCATGACGTAATGGGGGGGTGTTATCTCTTTTGTCGAAAATCAGCCGTTTTTGCTGGAACATTAAATGCCTCCAAATGGTATTTAATTAACTTCCCGGGGTGAAGAAAACCTTTTTGAGAACTCAGAGTGAGTAAATTGGCCATTTTCATTCACTTTTAACCATTCCATAAATCTTGTGTTTAGGGCCCCTGGCAGCATGAAAATCACTTTAAACATGCTAATTTTAGCTCTAAAACTGATGATCCACCTACAAATGTGAACTGACGTTCAAAAATAAAACATTTGAAAACGGACCATTTTCCACATTTCTGAAGCATGACGTAATGGGGGGTGTTATCTCTTTTGTTGAAAATCAGGCGTTTTTGCTTGAACATTAAATGCCTCCAAATGGTATTTAATTCACTTCCCGAGCCCCTGGAAGCATGAAAATCACTTTAAACATGCTAATTTTAGCTCTAACACTGATGATCCACCTACAAATGTGAACTGACGTTCAAAAATAAAACATTTGAAAACGGACCATTTTCCACATTTCTGAAGCATGACGTAATGGGGGGGTGTTATCTCTTTTGTCAAAAATCAGCCGTTTTTGCTTGAACATTAAATGCCTCCAAATAGTATTTAATTCACTTCCCGAGCCCCTGGAAGCATGAAAATCACTTTAAACATGCTAATTTTAGCTCTAACACTGATGATCCACCTACAAATGTGAACTGACGTTCAAAAATAAAACATTTGAAAACGGATCATTTTCAACATTTCTGAAGCATGACGTAATGGGGGGGTGTTATCTCTTTTGTCGAAAATCAGCCATTTTTGCTTGAACATTAAATGCCTCCAAATGGTATTTAATTAACTTACCGGGGTGAAGAAACCCTTTTTGAGAACTCAGAGTGAGTAAATTGGCCATTTTCATGCACTTTTAACCATTCCATAAATCTTGTGTTTAGGGCCCCTGGAAGCATGAAAATCACTTTAAACATGCTAATTTTAGCTCTAAAACTGATGATCCACCTACAAATGTGAACTGACGTTCAAAAATAAAACATTTGAAAACGGACCATTTTCCACATTTCTGAAGCATGACGTAATGGGGGGTGTTATCTCTTTTGTCGAAAATCAGGCGTTTTTGTTTGAACATTAAATGCCTCCAAATGGTATTTAATTCACTTCCCGAGCCCCTGGAAGCATGAAAATCACTTTAAACATGCTAATTTTAGCTCTAACACTGATGATCCACCTACAAATGTGAACTGACGTTCAAAAATAAAACATTTGAAAACGGACCATTTTCCACATTTCTGAAGCATGACGTAATGGGGGGGTGTTATCTCTTTTGTCGAAAATCAGCCATTTTTGCTTGAACATTAAATGTCTCCAAATGGTATTTAATTAACTTCTCGGGGTGAAGAAACCCTTTTTGAGTACTCAGAGTGAGTAAATTGGCCATTTTCATGCACTTTTAACCATTCCATAAATCTTGTGTTTAGGGCCCCTGGAAGCATGAAAATCACTTTAAACATGCTAATTTTAGCTCTAACACTGATGATCCAGCTACAAATGTGAACTGACGTTCAAAAATAAAACATTTGAAAACGGACCCTTCTCCACATATCTGAAGCATGACGTAATGGGGGGGTGTTATCTCTTTTGTCGAAAATCAGCCGTTTTTGCTTGAACATTAAATGCCTCCAAATAGTATTTAATTAACTTCCCGGGGTGAAGAAACCCTTTTTGAGAACTCAGAGTGAGTAAATTGGCCATTTTCATTCACTTTTAACCATTCCATAAATCTTGTGTTTAGGGCCCCTGGAAGCATGAAAATCACTTTAAACATGCTAATTTTAGCTCTAAAACTGATGATCCACCTACAAATGTGAACTGACGTTCAAAAATAAAACATTTGAAAACGGACCATTTTCCACATTTCTGAAGCATGACGTAATGGGGGGTGTTATCTCTTTTGTCGAAAATCAGGCGTTTTTGCTTGAACATTAAATGCCTCCAAATGGTATTTAATTCACTTCCCGAGCCCCTGGAAGCATGAAAATCACTTTAAACATGCTAATTTTAGCTCTAACACTGATGATCCACCTACAAATGTGAACTGACGTTCAAAAATAAAACATTTGAAAACGGACCATTTTCCACATTTCTGAAGCATGACGTAATGGGGGGGTGTTATCTCTTTTGTCGAAAAGCAGCCGTTTTTGCTTGAACATTAAATGCCTCCAAATAGTATTTAATTCACTTCCCGAGCCCCTGGAAGCATGAAAATCACTTTAAACATGCTAATTTTAGATCTAACACTGATGATCCACCTACAAATGTGAACTGACGTTCAAAAATAAAACATTTGAAAACGGACCATTTTCAACATTTCTGAAGCATGACGTAATGGGGGGGTGTTATCTCTTTTGTCGAAAATCAGCCGTTTTTGCTTGAACATTAAATGCCTCCAAATGGTATCTAATTAACTTCCCGAGCCCCTGGAAGCATGAAAATCACTTTAAACATGCTAATTTTAGCTCTAACACTGATGATCCACCTACAAATGTGAACTGACGTTCAAAAATAAAACATTTGAAAACGGACCATTTTCTACATTTCTGAAGCATGACGTAATGGGGGGGTGTTATCTCTTTTGTCGAAAATCAGCCGTTTTTGCTTGAACATTAAATGCCTCCAAATGGTATTTAATTAACTTCCCGGGGTGAAGAAACCCTTTTTGTGAACTCAGAGTGAGTAAATTGGCCATTTTCATGCACTTTTAACCATTCCATAAATCTTGTGTTTAGGGCCCCTGGAAGCATGAAAATCACTTTAAACATGCTAATTTTAGCTCTAACACTGATGATCAACCTACAAATGTGAACTGACGTTCAAAAATAAAACATTTGAAAACGGACCATTTTCCACATTTCTGAAGCATGACGTAATGGGGGGGGTGTTATCTCTTTTGTCGAAAATCAGCCGTTTTTGCTTGAACATTAAATGCCTCCAAATGGTATTTAATTAACTTCCCGGGGTGAAGAAACCCTTTTTGAGAACTCAGAGTGAGTAAATTGGCCATTTTCATGCACTTTTAACCATTCCATAAATCTTGTGTTTAGGGCCCCTGGAAGCATGAAAATCACTTTAAACATGCTAATTTTAGCTCTAACACTGATGATCCACCTACAAATGTGAACTGACGTTCAAAAATAAAACATTTGAAAACGGACCATTTTCCACATTTCTGAAGCATGACGTAATGGGGGGTGTTATCTCTTTTGTCGAAAATCAGCCGTTTTTGCTTGAACATTAAATGCCTCCAAATGGTATTTAATTAACTTCCCGAGCCCCTGGAAGCATGAAAATCACTTTAAACATGCTAATTTTAGCTCTAACACTGATGATCCACCTACAAATGTGAACTGACGTTCAAAAATAAAACATTCGAAAACGGACCATTTTCCACATTTCTGAAGCATGACGTAATGGGGGGGGTGTTATCTCTTTTGTCGAAAATCAGCCATTTTTGCTTGAACATTAAATGCCTCCAAATGGTATTTAATTAACTTCTTGGGGTGAAGAAACCCTTTTTGAGTACTCAGAGTGAGTAAATTGGCCATTTTCATGCACTTTTAACCATTCCATAAATCTTGTGTTTAGGGCCCCTGGAAGCATGAAAATCACTTTAAACATGCTAATTTTAGCTCTAACACTGATGATCCAGCTACAAATGTGAACTGACGTTCAAAAATAAAACATTTGAAAACGGACCATTTTCCACATTTCTGAAGCATGACGTAATGGGGGGTGTTATCTCTTTTGTCGAAAATCAGCCGTTTTTGCTTGAACATTAAATGCCTCCAAATAGTATTTAATTCACTTCCCGAGCCCCTGGAAGCATGAAAATCACTTTAAACATGCTAATTTTAGCTCTAACACTGATGATCCACCTACAAATGTGAACTGACGTTCAAAAATAAAACATTTGAAAACGGACCATTTTCCACATTTCTGAAGCATGACGTAATGGGGGGGTGTTATCTCTTTTGTCGAAAATCAGGCGTTTTTGCTTGAACATTAAATGTCTCCAAATGGTATTTAATTCACTTCCCGAGCCCCTGGAAGCATGAAAATCACTTTAAACATGCTAATTTTAGCTCTAACACTGATGATCCACCTACAAATGTGAACTGACGTTCAAAAATAAAACATTTGAAAACGGACCATTTTCCACATTTCTGAAGCATGACGTAATGGGGGGGTGTTATCTCTTTTGTCAAAAATCAGCCGTTTTTGCTTGAACATTAAAGCCTCCAAATAGTATTTAATTCACTTCCCGAGCCCCTAGAAGCATGAAAATCACTTTAAACATGCTAATTTTAGCTCTAACACTGATGATCCACCTACAAATGTGAACTGACGTTCAAAAATAAAACATTTGAAAACGGATCATTTTCAACATTTCTGAAGCATGACGTAATGGGGGGGGTGTTATCTCTTTTGTCGAAAATCAGCCGTTTTTGCTTGAACATTAATTGCCTCCAAATGGTATTTAATTAACTTCCCGAGCCCCTGGAAGCATGAAAATCACTTTAAACATGCTAATTTTAGCTCTAACACTGATGATCCACCTACAAATGTGAACTGACGTTCAAAAATAAAACATTTGAAAATGGACCATTTTCTACATTTCTGAAGCATGACGTAATGGGGGGGTGTTATCTCTTTTGTCGAAAATCAGCCATTTTTGCTTGAACATTAAATGCCTCCAAATGGTATTTAAATAACTTCCCGGGGTGAAGAAACCCTTTTTGAGAACTCAGAGTGAGTAAATTGGCCATTTTCATTCACTTTTAACCATTCCATAAATCTTGTGTTTAGGGCCCCTGGAAGCATGAAAATCACTTTAAACATGCTAATTTTAGCTCTAAAACTGATGATCCACCTACAAATGTGAACTGACGTTCAAAAATAAAACATTTGAAAACGGACCATTTTCCACATTTCTGAAGCATGACGTAATGGGGGGTGTTATCTCTTTTGTCGAAAATCAGGCGTTTTTGCTTGAACATTAAATGCCTCCAAATGGTATTTAATTCACTTCCCGAGCCCCTGGAAGCATGAAAATCACTTTAAACATGCTAATTTTAGCTCTAACACTGATGATCCACCTACAAATGTGAACTGACGTTCAAAAATAGAACATTTGAAAACGGACCATTTTCCACATTTCTGAAGCATGACGTAATGGGGGGGTGTTATCTCTTTTGTCAAAAATCAGCCGTTTTTGCTTGAACATGAAATGCCTCCAAATAGTATTTAATTCACTTCCCGAGCCCCTGGAAGCATGAAAATCACTTTAAACATGCTAATTTTAGCTCTAACACTGATGATCCACCTACAAATGTGAACTGACGTTCAAAAATAAAACATTTGAAAACGGATCATTTTCAACATTTCTGAAGCATGACGTAATGGGGGGGTGTTATCTCTTTTGTCGAAAATCAGCCGTTTTTGCTTGAACATTAAATGCCTCCAAATAGTATTTAATTAACTTCCCGAGCCCCTGGAAGCATGAAAATCACTTTAAACATGCTAATTTTAGCTCTAACACTGATGATCCACCTACAAATGTGAACTGACGTTCAAAAATAAAACATTTGAAAATGGACCATTTTCTACATTTCTGAAGCATGACGTAATGGGGGGGTGTTATCTCTTTTGTCGAAAATCAGCCATTTTTGCTTGAACATTAAATGCCTCCAAATGGTATTTAATTAACTTCCCGGGGTGAAGAAACCCTTTTTGAGAACTCAGAGTGAGTAAATTGGCCATTTTCATGCACTTTTAACCATTACATAAATCTTGTGTTTAGGGCCCCTGGAAGCATGAAAATCACTTTAAACATGCTAATTTTAGCTCTAACACTGATGATCAACCTACAAATGTGAACTGACGTTCAAAAATAAAACATTTGAAAACGGACCATTTTCCTCATTTCTGAAGCATGACGTAATGGGGGGGTGTTATCTCTTTTGTCGAAAATCAGCCGCTTTTCTTGAACATTTCATGCCTCCAAATGGTATTTAATTAACTTCCCGAGCCCCTGGAAGCATGAAAATCACTTTAAACATGCTAATTTTAGCTCTAACACTGATGATCCACCTACAAATGTGAACTGACGTTCAAAAATAAAACATTTGAAATGGACCATTTTCTACATTTTTGAAGCATGACGTAATGGGGGGGTGTTATCTCTTTTGTCGAAAATCCGCCGTTTTTGCTTGAACATTAAATGCGTCCAAATGGTATTTAATTAACTTCCCGGGGTGAAGAAACCCTTTTTGAGAACTCAGAGTGAGTAAATTGGCCATTTTCATGCACTTTTAACCATTCCATAAATCTTGTGTTTAGGGCCCCTGGAAGCATGAAAATCACTTTAAACATGCTAATTTTAGCTCTAACACTGATGATCCAGCTACAAATGTGAACTGACGTTCAAAAATAAAACATTTGAAAACGGACCATTTTTCACATTTCTGAAGCATGACGTAATGGGGGGGTGTTATCTCTTTTGTCGAAAATCAGCCATTTTTGCTTGAACATTAAATGTCTCCAAATGGTATTTAATTAACTTCTCGGGGTGAAGAAACCCTTTTTGAGTACTCAGAGTGAGTAAATTGGCCATTTTCATGCACTTTTAACCATTCCATAAATCTTGTGTTTAGGGCCCCTGGAAGCATGAAAATCACTTTAAACATGCTAATTTTAGCTCTAACACTGATGATCCAGCTACAAATGTGAACTGACGTTCAAAAATAAAACATTTGAAAACGGACCATTTTTCACATTTCTGAAGCATGACGTAATGGGGGGTGGTATCTCTTTTGTCGAAAATCAGCCATTTTTGCTTGAACATTAAATGCCTCCAAATGGTATTTAATTAACTTCCCGAGCCCCTGGAAGCATGAAAATCACTTTAAACATGCTAATTTTAGCTCTAACACTGATGATCCACCTACAAATGTAACCTGATGTTCAAAAATAAAACATTTGAAAACAGACCATTTTCCACATTTCTGAAGCATGACGTAATGGGGGGGTGTTATCTCTTTTGTCGAAAATCAGCCGTTTTTGCTGGAACATTAAATGCCTCCAAATGGTATTTAATTAACTTCCCGGGGTGAAGAAACCCTTTTTGAGATCTCAGAGTGAGTAAATTGGCCATTTTCATTCACTTTTAACCATTCCATAAATCTTGTGTTTAGGGCCCCTGGAAGCATGAAAATCACTTTAAACATGCTAATTTTAGCTCTAAAACTGATGATCCACCTACAAATGTGAACTGACGTTCAAAAATAAAACATTTGAAAACGGACCATCTTCCACATTTCTGAAGCATGACGTAATGGGGGGTGTTATCTCTTTTGTCGAAAATCAGGCGTTTTTGCTTGAACATTAAATGCCTCCAAATGGTATTTAATTCACTTCCCGAGCCCCTGGAAGCATGAAAATCACTTTAAACATGCTAATTTTAGCTCTAACACTGATGATCCACCTACAAATGTGAACTGACGTTCAAAAATAAAACATTTGAAAACGGACCATTTTCCACATTTCTGAAGCATGACGTAATGGGGGGGTGTTATCTCTTTTGTCGAAAATCAGCCGTTTTTGCTTGAACATTAAATGCCTCCAAATAGTATTTAATTTACTTCCCGAGCCCCTGGAAGCATGAAAATCCCTTTAAACATGCTAATTTTAGATCTAACACTGATGATCCACCTACAAATGTGAACTGACGTTCAAAAATAAAACATTTGAAAACGGACCATTTTCAACATTTTTGAAGCATGACGTAATGGGGGGGTGTTATCTCTTTTGTCGAAAATCAGCCATTTTTGCTTGAACATTAAATGCCTCCAAATGGTATTTAATTAACTTCCCGAGCCCCTGGAAGCATGAAAATCACTTTAAACATGCTAATTTTAGCTCTAACACTGATGATCCACCTACAAATGTGAACTGACGTTCAAAAATAAAACATTTGAAAACGGACCATTTTCTACATTTCTGAAGCATGACGTAATGGGGGGGTGTTATCTCTTTTGTTGAAAATCAGCCGTTTTTGCTTGAACATTAAATGCCTCCAAATGGTATTTAATTAACTTCCCGGGGTGAAGAAACCCTTTTTGAGAACTCAGAGTGAGTAAATTGGCCATTTTCATGCACTTTTAACCATTCCATAAATCTTGTGTTTAGGGCCCCTGGAAGCATGAAAATCACTTTAAACATGCTAATTTTAGCTCTAACACTGATGATCCACCTACAAATGTGAACTGACATTCAAAAATAAAACATTCGAAAACGGACCATTTTCCACATTTCTGAAGCATGACGTAATGGGGGGGTGTTATCTCTTTTGTTGAAAATCAGCCATTTTTGCTTGAACATTAAATGCCTCCAAATGGTATTTAATTAACTTCTCGGGGTGAAGAAACCCTTTTTGAGTACTCAGAGTGAGTAAATTGGCCATTTTCATGCACTTTTAACCATTCCATAAATCTTGTGTTTAGGGCCCCTGGAAGCATGAAAATCACTTTAAACATGCTAATTTTAGCTCTAACACTGATGATCCAGCTACAAATGTGAACTGACGTTCAAAAATTAAACATTTGAAAACGGACCATTTTCCACATTTCTGAAGCATGACGTAATGGGGGGTGGTATCTCTTTTGTCGAAAATCAGCCATTTTTGCTTGAACATTAAATGCCTCCAAATGGTATTTAATTAACTTCCCGAGCCCCTGGAAGCATGAAAATCACTTTAAACATGCTAATTTTAGCTCTAACACTGATGATCCAGCTACAAATGTGAACTGACGTTCAAAAATAAAACATTTGAAAACGGACCATTTTCCACATTTCTGAAGCATGACGTAATGGGGGGTGTTATCTCTTTTGTCGAAAATCAGCCGTTTTTGCTTGAACATTAAATGCCTCCAAATAGTATTTAATTCACTTCCCGAGCCCCTGGAAGCATGAAAATCACTTTAAACATGCTAATTTTAGCTCTAACACTGATGATCCACCTACAAATGTGAACTGACGTTCAAAAATAAAACATTTGAAAACGGACCATTTTCCACATTTCTGAAGCATGACGTAATGGGGGGGGTGTTATCTCTTTTGTCAAAAATCAGCCGTTTTTGCTTGAACATTAAATGCCTCCAAATGGTATTTAATTAACTTCCCGAGCCCCTGGAAGCATGAAAATCACTTTAAACATGCTAATTTTAGCTCTAACACTGATGATCCACCTACAAATGTGAACTGACGTTCAAAAATAAAACATTTGAAAACGGACCATTTTCTACATTTCCGAAGCATGACGTAATGGGGGGGTGTTATCTCTTTTGTCGAAAATCAGCCGTTTTTGCTGGAACATTAAATGCCTCCAAATGGTATTTAATTAACTTCCCGGGGTGAAGAATACCTTTTTGAGAACTCAGAGTGAGTAAATTGGCCATTTTCATTCACTTTTAACCATTCCATAAATGTTGTGTTTAGGGCCCCTGGAAGCATGAAAATCACTTTAAACATGCTAATTTTAGCTCTAAAACTGATGATCCACCTACAAATGTGAACTGACGTTCAAAAATAAAACATTTGAAAACGGACCATTTTCCACATTTCTGAAGCATGACGTAATGGGGGGTGTTATCTCTTTTGTCGAAAATCAGGCGTTTTTGCTTGAACATTAAATGCCTCCAAATGGTATTTAATTCACTTCTCGAGCCCCTGGAAGCATGAAAATCACTTTAAACATGCTAATTTTAGCTCTAACACTGATGATCCACCTACAAATGTGAACTGACGTTCAAAAATAAAACATTTGAAAACGGACCATTTTCCACATTTCTGAAGCATGACGTAATGGGGGGGTGTTATCTCTTTTGTCAAAAATCAGCCGTTTTTGCTTGAACATTAAATGCCTCCAAATAGTATTTAATTCACTTCCCGAGCCCCTGGAAGCATGAAAATCACTTTAAACATGCTAATTTTAGCTCTAACACTGATGATCCACCTACAAATGTGAACTGACGTTCAAAAATAAAACATTTGAAAACGGATCATTTTCAACATTTCTGAAGCATGACGTAATGGGGGGGTGTTATCTCTTTTGTCGAAAATCAGCCGTTTTTGCTTGAACATTAAATGCCTCCAAATAGTATTTAGTTAACTTCCCGAGCCCATGGAAGCATGAAAATCACTTTAAACATGCTAATTTTAGCTCTAACACTGATGATCCACCTACAAATGTGAACTGGCGTTCAAAAATAAAACATTTGAAAATGGACCATTTTCTACATTTCTGAAGCATGACGTAATGGGGGGGTGTTATCTCTTTTGTCGAAAATCAGCCATTTTTGCTTGAACATTAAATGCCTCCAAATGGTATTTAATTAACTTCCCGGGGTGAAGAAACCCTTTTTGAGAACTCAGAGTGAGTAAATTGGCCATTTTCATGCACTTTTAACCATTACATAAATCTTGTGTTTAGGGCCCCTGGAAGCATGAAAATCACTTTAAACATGCTAATTTTAGCTCTAACACTGATGATCAACCTACAAATGTGAACTGACGTTCAAAAATAAAACATTTGAAAACGGACCATTTTCCTCATTTCTGAAGCATGACGTAATGGGGGGGTGTTATCTCTTTTGTCGAAAATCAGCCGCTTTTCTTGAACATTTCATGCCTCCAAATGGTATTTAATTAACTTCCCGGGGTGAAGAAACCCTTTTTGAGAACTCAGAGTGAGTAAATTGGCCATTTTCATGCACTTTTAACCATTCCATAAATCTTGTGTTTAGGGCCCCTGGAAGCATGAAAATCACTTTAAACATGCTAATTTTAGCTCTAACACTGATGATCCACCTACAAATGTGAACTGACGTTCAAAAATAAAACATTTGAAAACGGACCATTTTCCACATTTCTGAAGCATGACGTAATGGGGGGTGTTATCTCTTTTGTCAAAAATCAGCCGTTTTTGCTTGAACATTAAATGCCTCCAAATGGTATTTAATTAACTTCCCGAGCCCCTGGAAGCATGAAAATCACTTTAAACATGCTAATTTTAGCTCTAACACTGATGATCCACCTACAAATGTGAACTGACGTTCAAAAATAAAACATTTGAAATGGACCATTTTCTACATTTTTGAAGCATGACGTAATGGAAAGGGGCGACCACTCGGTCCCCCCGAACGTATGGCAGAGTACCACGATCCCCCCGGGAAGCCATCTTGGGCGGGAGGCGAGTCTCGGCTGGTATGCCCGAAGCGGCGTAGCCGGGGCGCGCCTTTTCCCGCCCTAGAGTGGGTTGGCCTAGACACTGACGCAGCTGGCCACGCCCTAGGGGCAGGCAGGGGCGGGTTTACGCCCGCCCTGAAGACGGATAAAAGGAGAAGCAAGATCCGAAGGCATCCTCTTGTTCCTGTGCTCTGAAGCTGCACCTCCTCGCTGCACGTGAGCTCGAGACGGAACGAAGAGCCAATTTTGAGCGTTGTAATCGTTCTTTTTTGTTTTACAGATACTCTGTTGGAGAATGCCGAAGAAGGCGGGAAAGCGCATGACTACCGAACAGATGCTGCGTGTTCTCATGAAGGAGATGACCGAACTAAAGAGGCGAGTGGATAAGAACGAGGAAGGGGGACCAAAACGCCCTTTGGCGGGAGCAGCCCCGGGAGGGAAAAACAAGAGGCCCAGGGGGGGAGCAGCGGGAGAAGACATCCCGGGTCCCAGTGCCCCGCTCGAGGCACCAACTCCCGTGCCGTAGGAAGGGAATCCGATTCCCGTTGTGGTCACCCCCGTGTCCGAAGAAGATATGCCGCCCGAGCTGGCGGCACAATTGGCAGCGTGGTTGGGGAAAGGTAAAGAGGGCGCCACGGCTGTCGACGCACAGGAGCTAATGAAGCAACTGCGTGAGTCACGGGAAGCAGCGAAGGTGTCCACGCCGGCTGCAGCAGTAGAGAAGCCGCAGGGGACGGGTTCAGTAGCAGAGACAACGTCCGGTGCAGGTAAGCGGCCATTGCCGATTGCGAGGGATGAGTCGGCACCCTCTCGTAGGGAAAAATTGGGTCAGCATGTTCCTTTGGCTATTAAGGAAAAGATATGGGCAGGGGAGTATGTAAACATATTCTCGTTGCTTACTGATCACTATGAGATGGAGCATGTCAAGGGCCAGAAGGAGCTCATGCATCCGAGTGTTTGGCGCGCAAAAATGGCCGCCTTTAAGGTAAATGAAAACATTGGCAATTGGGGCCAAGCGTGGGGGGTTTTTACATCGATCTTGGGGGAGCGAAGGCCCGATCTGTTACCCGAATTGCCGATTTATCAATCACGAATCATGGGGTACTCGGTATCACACGAGGGTAATCATTGGTTCTGCTATGATAACCTGTTTAGAAAAGCTAAAGAGCACGATAAAAACTTAACATGGGATTGTTATGATTCTGTGTCATGGTCCAAAATGAAGGAGACTGGTATGTTAAAATTGCCATTAGTGGGGAGTGTCGTCGGCGAGTCTTCCCGCCAGTATGCGGGGACGCCCTTTCGGTCAGGTGCGGGTACAGACAATTACTCGAAGCCTGCCGGTAACACAGGAAAAAGGGGGGTTTGTTGGAACTTCAACAGGGGTAAATGTACTAGGCCCCAGGGATCATGCAAATTTAGACATGAATGTAGTGGGTGTGGGCAATCATCCCATCCTGAGTCCACGTGCAGAGCCAAAACGGGTGATAACGGGGGTAGAGGAGGCGCCAAACAGGTCTAACATAGTCCGAGGGGCGCCTTTACCTACCCCGATTGATACCTTGGCAATGATTCCTTGGCTCAGTGAATACCCGGATCGAGCTTCTGCTGGGGTGTTGCGGAACGGGTTTTCTTATGGTTTCCGCATCCCAGTGGGGGACTTTCAGGGTGCATCGAAATGTAAAAATCAGCTATCGGTCTTTCAGCATACGACTGTGGTACAGAATAAGATCAGGAAGGAGGTGGCTCGAGGTCGAGTCGCCGGTCCGTTTAGTGTACCACCGGTTCCTAATTTTGTTTGTTCCCCGTTAGGTGTGGTCCCAAAGAAGGACCCGGGTGAGTTTCGGCTGATACATAATTTGTCAGCCCCACGTGGTCTCTCCGTCAATGAAGCGATAGACCCGGAAGTGTGTTCGGTGCGGTACGCATCATTCGATGAGGCCGTAGCCATTTTGAATCGCCTGGGGCCCGGGGCGCTGATGGCTAAATCTGATATTGAGTCAGCGTTCCGGTTGCTCCCGGTACATCCAGACGATCAGCGTCTCTTAGGTTTCATGTTTCAGGGTCATTATTACATGGATAGGTGTATGCCGATGGGGTGCTCCATATCTTGTGCCTATTTCGAAAAATTCAGTAGCTTTTTACAATGGGTCTTCACAAGGAAGACAGGTTTCCGAAATGTGATGCATTACCTGGATGATTTTTTGTTCCTGGGGGCAGCCGGGGACCCGGAATGTGGGCAGGCTTTAGCACAGTTTTGTGACTTGATGAATCAGTTTGGCGTGCCATTGGCACCAGGTAAGACTGTGGGGCCTTCCACGTGCCTCGAGTTTCTGGGGATCGAGTTAGACTCCGCAGAAGGTTGTTTTCGTTTACCAGCTGACAAAGTGTCAAAGTTCAGGACATCCCTGCAGATGTGTATAAGGGGACCTAAGGTTAGGCTGCATCAATTACAGCAGTTAGTTGGCCAGTTGAATTTTGCCCTGAGGGTTATACCAATGGCCCGCCCCTTTTCCCGTTCGATCGCTCAAGCCATGGTCGGCCTGAAGGAGGGCCATCATCGCACAAGACTCTCGGCAGAGGTCCGTCAGGACATGCGCATTTGGTTGGCATTTCTGGCGGATTTCAATGGTCGAGTCGTCTGGAACAAACCAGCCGTGTCCTCTGAGGAGCTGGGGTTGTGGACAGATTCGGCGGGGAGCATAGGTTTCGGTGCCATATTCGGCACGAGATGGTCTGCACAAAAGTGGCCGACACGGTGGCATGACAGTGGACTGACAAGTAACATTGCTTTCCTGGAACTTTTCCCCATTTTAGTGGCCCTGAGAACTTGGCCCGAAGGGTTCAGAGATCACTCGGTGGTATTTTGGTCTGACAATATGACCGTGGTCGAGTGTATCAATAGTCAGGCAGCACGATGCAAGTGGATTTTGAGACTGCTCAAAGAAATTGTTTTACTTTGTATGCAATTGAATGTGTTATTCAGAGCAAGACATGTCCCAGGGGTAATGAACCAGGCGGCTGATGCACTGTCTCGTTTTCGTATACAGGCTTTCTGGGGTTTCCTTCCCACAGCGGACCCGGAGCCGGCACCCTTTCCCGAAGCTCTCTGGTCTCTCGGTGCCCCGAACTTCGTAACCTCGTGGGAGAGAGTTTAGCTCCCAGGACAAGGAAGGCATATGAAGGGGCGTTCCGGTCCTATTTGGCCTTTTTGGGTACTGATAGGGAGGAGCTTTGGGGCCAGGAAGAGTGGGTGGTGGATTTTCTGATGTCCTTACATCGGGTCGGGAAATCGGTGGCCACGGCTCAGAGACATCGGGCTGCCATTTCCTTTGTTGCCAGGGCTCACGGGATCCAGGATCCGACAGCGTCTTTCGTTGTACAGAAAGCGCTACGGGGGTGGCAACGCCTTGAGGGTCGCAGAGTAGATGAGAGGCGCCCGATAGGTTTGGATAGGCTGGCCCAGTTATTATCCAGTCTCCCTGCTACGTGTTCGTCTCAGTTTGAGACGGTGTTATTCCGAGCCGCTTTTACGCTGGCATTCCATGGGGCTATGCGGGTAAGCGAACTAGTGGCGAGGAACAAGCAGGATGTGACAGGAGGATTGTGCCAGGAGCACGTCCAGATCAGAGGGGAGACGATGACGGTCTCGTTTGTCAGGTCTAAGACCGATCAAAGTGGGATGGGTGACTGCGTAATCATACGCAGGATTCCCGGGTCCTCCATGTGCCCGGTAAGGTGTCTAGAAGATTATTTAGCACGAAGGGTGGCATCATGGGGGGGGACCTTGTTGAGACACGCTGACGCCACCCCACTGACAAAGTTTCAGTGTCAGCGGGTGCTTGCGATGTCGATTGCCGCTGCGGGCTTGAACCCGGGCGAGTTTGGGACCCATTCCTTTCGGATAGGGGCTGCTACAGAAGCAACAGCCAGGGGTCTGGATGTTGAACAAGTTAAACGGGTGGGGCGTTGGTCCTCCAATTGTTATAAGAGGTATGTGCGGTTGCACATGTTGTGAAGCTGTAGCAATGTACTCACGCTTCTTGTTTTTGTTTGGTTTTCAGTTGCGCAAGCCTACGAGGCGGGGCGGACTTTGCAGTCGACCCTACACCGGGCCAGCGGTCAGACATCACCGGCTGTGAGAAAGGAGGTGTGGGTTGTGGGCCACTCATACGTGAGGCGTGCCGCAGACGTATTCAAGGCAGGTGATATGATTCACGTAGCTGGGGAATACGGGTACAGTGTGTCCTTCTACGGAAGAGGCGGGCTCTGTATTGACCAGTTTCAATCATTTTTTGAGGGTTTGCTAGGGCGGACGAGGTCACCGCCGTCTGTAGTGATAGTACATCTTGGGGGTAATGATTTGGTCACCACTGGTAGACGACTTCTTCTTGAGGCGATGCTTTCCACTGTAAGTTGGTTAGCGAGGAGAGTTCCAGGGTGCACAATTGCATGGTCCCATATGATCCCACGAAAAGTGTGGCGGGGGGCTATTTCGGTTTCTGCTCTAAATCATTCTGTGAGGAAGCTTAATAACAAAGTGAGTAGGTTGTTCCGTTCCAAGACACTGCATGCTATTTCCCATGGGTGTATTAATGATGACAGTATGTATTTGGGGGATGGAGTGCATTTGTCTCGGGTGGGGAATGAGTTACTCATAGGAGACTTCTTAGCATGGCTAAAAACGTTACACCATGACCTTTAGGTAGGAGTGTTGTGGGGGGTCCGGATAGCCGGTCAACTATCCGGCCTGTGGCGGTAAGGTCATGATCGGTGAGCACTAATTGGAAGATCCCTATGAGTGGGCGTCACCCAGCACGGATGGGAGCGCTCGGGGGAGGTGGCCATTGGCCCCTCAACGGGGAGGCGGTCCCTTCTAAGGATGGGTCGCCGAAAGAAGAGGAAAGGCGGTCAAGGCCCCTTCCTGGGTAGGAGGGGTTACAGCCCCCTCCTGGGGAATTTCCCGGGGCCAGGACGTCTGCGACGGCAGATATGGTAAGTTGTGTGGGGTTTGGGGGGAGGTCTACGCTACCTTCTAGATACCTCACACGAGTCCTCGTACGACCTCTAAGTGGCGACGAGTTTTATTGGGGCCCCCGTCAAGTCAAGGGAAATTGGTAATTGCACTTGAGGTACGCCTCTGGGCCGCCCCTCACAAGTGAGGGCGATATTTCTGGGTTAGGGATCTTGACACCGGTTACGACCTTGCCGTTGGCCCTTAAACGTTAGGATGTACAATTTCAAAATTTCAAGTAAATGTTTTGCAGGATGTTAGTTCGGCTAGGAGAACCTTTGTATTAGAGACTCTGTTAAGGTTAGCCAAACATCGCAATGTGGTAATAATGAAATTGTACATAATATGAAACTGTTTATTTAATGTTTTAATTTTGTTTCATATTTTAATAAATACGGCCGGGGGGGTTACTCCCTCCCGTCTTCCAAAGACTTCAGAACTGTTTCCGGTTTCCCATCCTTGGGGATTGTGTTGAGAGGGGGTGGCGGGTATCTCAGCCATAATGGGGGGGTGTTATCTCTTTTGTCGAAAATCAGCCGTTTTTGCTTGAACATTAAATGCGTCCAAATGGTATTTAATTAACTTCCCGGGGTGAAGAAACCCTTTTTGAGAACTCAGAGTGAGTAAATTGGCCATTTTCATGCACTTTTAACCATTCCATAAATCTTGTGTTTAGGGCCCCTGGAAGCATGAAAATCACTTTAAACATGCTAATTTTAGCTCTAAAACTGATGATCCACCTACAAATTGAACTGACGTTCAAAAATAAAACATTTGAAAACGGACCATTTTCCACATTTCTGAAGCATGACGTAATGGGGGGTGTTATCTCTTTTGTCGAAAATCAGGCGTTTTTGTTTGAACATTAAATGCCTCCAAATGGTATTTAATTCACTTCCCGAGCCCCTGTAAGCATGAAAATCACTTTAAACATGCTAATTTTAGCTCTAACACTGATGATCCACCTACAAATGTGAACCGACGTTCAAAAATAAAACATTTGAAAACGGACCATTTTCCACATTTCTGAAGCATGACGTAATGGGGGGGTGTTATCTCTTTTGTCGAAAATCAGCCATTTTTGCTTGAACATTAAATGTCTCCAAATGGTATTTAATTAACTTCTCGGGGTGAAGAAACCCTTTTTGAGTACTCAGAGTCAGTAAATTGGCCATTTTCATGCACTTTTAACCATTCCATAAATCTTGTGTTTAGGGCCCCTGGAAGCATGAAAATCACTTTAAACATGCTAATTTTAGCTCTAACACTGATGATCCAGCTACAAATGTGAACTGACGTTCAAAAATAAAACATTTGAAAACGGACCATTTTTCACATTTCTGAAGCATGACGTAATGGGGGGTGGTATCTCTTTTGTCGAAAATCAGCCATTTTTGCTTGAACATTAAATGCCTCCAAATGGTATTTAATTAACTTCCCGAGCCCCTGGAAGCATGAAAATCACTTTAAACATGCTAATTTTAGCTCTAACACTGATGATCCACCTACAAATGTGACCTGACGTTCAAAAATAAAACATTTAAAAACGGACCATTTTCCACATTTCTGAAGCATGACGTAATGGGGGGGTGTTATCTCATTTGTCAAAAATCAGCCGTTTTTGCTTGAACATTAAATGCCTCCAAATAGTATTTAATTCACTTCCCGAGCCCCTGGAAGCATGAAAATCACTTTAAACATGCTAATTTTAGCTCTAACACTGATGATCAACCTACAAATGTGAACTGACGTTCAAAAATAAAACATTTGAAAATGGACCATTTTCCACATTTCTGAAGCGTGACGTAATGGGGGGGTGTTATCTCTTTTGTCAAAAATCAGCCGTTTTTGCTTGAACATTAAATGCCTCCAAATAGTATTTAATTCACTTCCAGAGCCCCTGGAAGCATGAAAATCACTTTAAACATGCTAATTTTAGCTCTAACACTGATGATCAACCTACAAATGTGAACTGACGTTCAAAAATAAAACATTTGAAAACGGACCATTTTCCACATTTCTGAAGCATGACGTAATGGGGGGGTGTTATCTCTTTTGTCGAAAATCAGCCATTTTTGCTTGAGCATTAAATGCCTCCAAATGGTATTTAATTAACTTCCCGGGGTGAAGAAACCCTTTTTGAGAACTCAGAGTGAGTAAATTGGCCATTTTCATTCACTTTTAACCATTCCATAAATCTTGTGTTTAGGGCCCCTGGAAGCATGAAAATCACTTTAAACATGCTAATTTTAGCTCTAAAACTGATGATCCACCTACAAATGTGAACTGACGTTCAAAAATAAAACATTTGAAAACGGACCATTTTCCACATTTCTGAAGCATGACGTAATGGGGGGTGTTATCTCTTTTGTCGAAAATCAGGCCTTTTTGCTTGAACATTAAATGCCTCCAAATGGTATTTAATTCACTTCCCGAGCCCCTGGAAGCATGAAAATCACTTTAAACATGCTAATTTTAGCTCTAACACTGATGATCCACCTACAAATGTGAACTGACGTTCAAAAATAAAACATTTGAAAACGGACCATTTTCCACATTTCTGAAGCATGACGTAATGGGGGGTGTTATCTCTTTTGTCGAAAATCAGGCGTTTTTGCTTGAACATTAAATGCCTCCAAATGGTATTTAATTCACTTCCCGAGCCCCTGGAAGCATGAAAATCACTTTAAACATGCTAATTTTAGCTCTAACACTGATGATCCACCTACAAATGTGAACTGACGTTCAAAAATAAAACATTTGAAAACGGACCATTTTCCACATTTCTGAAGCATGACGTAATGGGGGGGTGTTATCTCTTTTGTCAAAAATCAGCCGTTTTTGCTTGAACATTAAATGCCTCCAAATGGTATTTAATTAACTTCCCGAGCCCCTGGAAGCATGAAAATCACTTTAAACATGCTAATTTTAGCTCTAACACTGATGATCCACCTACAAATGTGAACTGACGTTCAAAAATAAAACATTTGAAAACGGACCATTTTCTACATTTCTGAAGCATGACGTAATGGGGGGGTGTTATCTCTTTTGTCGAAAATCAGCCGTTTTTGCTTGAACATTAAATGCCTCCAAATGGTATTTAATTAACTTCCCGGGGTGAAGAAACCCTTTTTGAGAACTCAGAGTGAGTAAATTGGCCATTTTCATGCACTTTTAACCATTACATAAATCTTGTGTTTAGGGCCCCTGGAAGCATGAAAATCACTTTAAACATGCTAATTTTAGCTCTAACACTGATGATCAACCTACAAATGTGAACTGACGTTCAAAAATAAAACATTTGAAAACGGACCATTTTCCTCATTTCTGAAGCATGACGTAATGGGGGGGTGTTATCTCTTTTGTCGAAAATCAGCCGTTTTTGCTTGAACATTAAATGCCTCCAAATGGTATTTAATTAACTTCCCGGGGTGAAGAAACCCTTTTTGAGAACTCAGAGTGAGTAAATTGGCCATTTTCATGCACTTTTAACCATTACATAAATCTTGTGTTTAGGGCCCCTGGAAGCATGAAAATCACTTTAAACATGCTAATTTTAGCTCTAACACTGATGATCCACCTACAAATGTGAACTGACGTTCAAAAATAAAACATTTGAAAACGGACCATTTTCCACATTTCTGAAGCATGACGTAATGGGGGGGTGTTATCTCTTTTGTCGAAAATCAGCCGTTTTTGCTTGAACATTAAATGCCTCCAAATGGTATTTAATTCACTTCCCGAGCCCCTGGAAGCATGAAAATCACTTTAAACATGCTAATTTTAGCTCTAACACTGATGATCCACCTACAAATGTGAACTGACGTTCAAAAATAAAACATTTGAAAACGGACCATTTTCCACATTTCTGAAGCATGACGTAATGGGGGGGTGTTATCTCTTTCGTCGAAAATCAGCCATTTTTGCTTGAACATTAAATGCCTCCAAATGGTATTTAATTAACTTCTCGGGGTGAAGAAACCCTTTTTGAGTACTCAGAGTGAGTAAATTGGCCATTTTCATGCACTTTTAACCATTCCATAAATCTTGTGTTTAGGGCCCCTGGAAGCATGAAAATCACTTTAAACATGCTAATTTTAGCTCTAACACTGATGATCCACCTACAAATGTGACCTGACGTTCAAAAATAAAACATTTGAAAACAGACCATTTTCCACATTTCTGAAGCATGACGTAATGGGGGGGTGTTATCTCTTTTGTCAAAAATCAGCCGTTTTTGCTTGAACATTAAATGCCTCCAAATAGTATTTAATTCACTTCCCGAGCCCCTGGAAGCATGAAAATCACTTTAAACATGCTAATTTTAGCTCTAACACTGATGATCCACCTACAAATGTGAACTGACGTTCAAAAATAAAACATTTGAAAATGGACCATTTTCCACATTTCTGAAGCATGACGTAATGGGGGGGTGTTATCTCTTTTGTCAAAAATCAGCCGTTTTTGCTTGATCATTAAATGCCTCCAAATAGTATTTAATTCACTTCCAGAGCCCCTGGAAGCATGAAAATCACTTTAAACATGCTAATTTTAGCTCTAACACTGATGATCAACCTACAAATGTGAACTGACGTTCAAAAATAAAACATTTGAAAACGGACCATTTTCCACATTTCTGAAGCATGACGTAATGGGGGGGTGTTATCTCTTTTGTCGAAAATCAGCCGTTTTTGCTTGAACATTAAATGCCTCCAAATAGTATTTAATTCACTTCCCGAGCCCCTGGAAGCATGAAAATCACTTTAAACATGCTAATTTTAGCTCTAACACTGATGATCCACCTACAAATGTGAACTGACGTTCAAAAATAAAACATTTCAAAACGGACCATTTTCCACATTTCTGAAGCATGACGTAATGGGGGGGTGTTATCTCTTTTGTCAAAAATCAGCCGTTTTTGCTTGAACATTAAATGCCTCCAAATGGTATTTAATTAACTTCCCGAGCCCCTGGAAGCATGAAAATCACTTTAAACATGCTAATTTTAGCTCTAACACTGATGATCCACCTACAAATGTGAACTGACGTTCAAAAATAAAACATTTGAAAACGGACCATTTTCTACATTTCTGAAGCATGACGTAATGGGGGGGTGTTATCTCTTTTGTCGAAAATAAGCCGTTTTTGCTGGAACATTAAATGCCTCCAAATGGTATTTAATTAACTTCCCGGGGTGAAGAAACCCTTTTTGAGAACTCAGAGTGAGTAAATTGGCCATTTTCATTCACTTTTAACCATTCCATAAATCTTGTGTTTAGGGCCCCTGGAGGCATGAAAATCACTTTAAACATGCTAATTTTAGCTCTAAAACTGATGATCCACCTACAAATGTGAACTGACGTTCAAAAATAAAACATTTGAAAACGGACCATTTTCCACATTTCTGAAGCATGACGTAATGGGGGGTGTTATCTCTTTTGTCGAAAATCAGGCGTTTTTGCTTGAACATTAAATGCCTCCAAATGGTATTTAATTCACTTCCCGAGCCCCTGGAAGCATGAAAATCACTTTAAACATGCTAATTTTTAGCTCTAACACTGATGATCCACCTACAAATGTGAACTGACGTTCAAAAATAAAACATTTGAAAACGGACCATTTTCCACATTTCTGAAGCATGACGTAATGGGGGGGTGTTATCTCTTTTGTCGAAAATCAGCCATTTTTGCTTGAACATTAAATGCCTCCAAATAGTATTTAATTCACTTCCCGAGCCCCTGGAAGCATGAAAATCACTTTAAACATGCTAATTTTAGATCTAACACTGATGATCCACCTACAAATGTGAACTGACGTTCAAAAATAAAACATTTGAAAACGGACCATTTTCCACATTTCTGAAGCATGACGTAATGGGGGGGTGTTATCTCTTTTGTCGAAAATCAGCCGTTTTTGCTTGAACATTAAATGCCTCCAAATGGTATTTAATTAACTTCCCGGGGTGAAGAAACCCTTTTTGAGAACTCAGAGTGAGTAAATTGGCCATTTTCATGCACTTTTAACCATTCCATAAATCTTGTGATTAGGGCCCCTGGAAGCATGAAAATCACTTTAAACATGCTAATTTTAGCTCTAACACTGATGATCCACCTACAAATGTGAACTGACGTTCAAAAATAAAACATTTGAAAACGGAACATTTTCCACATTTCTGAAGCATGACGTAATGGGGGGGTGTTATCTCTTTTGTCGAAAATCAGCCGTTTTTGCTTGAACATTAAATGCCTCCAAATGGTATTTAATTCACTTCCCGAGCCCCTGGAAGCATGAAAATCACTTTAAACATGCTAATTTTAGCTCTAACACAGATGATCCACCTACAAATGTGAACTGACGTTCAAAAATAAAACATTTGAAAACGGACCATTTTCCACATTTCTGAAGCATGACGTAATGGGGGGGTGTTATCTCTTTCGTCGAAAATCAGCCATTTTTGCTTGAACATTAAATGCCTCCAAATGGCATTTAATTAACTTCTCGGGGTGAAGAAACCCTTTTTGAGTACTCAGAGTGAGTAAATTGGCCATTTTCATGCACTTTTAACCATTCCATAAATCTTGTGTTTAGGGCCCCTGGAAGCATGAAAATCACTTTAAACATGCTAATTGTAGCTCTAACACTGATGATCCACCTACAAATGTGACCTGACGTTCAATAATAAAACATTTGAAAACAGACCATTTTCCACATTTCTGAAGCATGACGTAATGGGGGGGTGTTATCTCTTTTGTCAAAAATCAGCCGTTTTTGCTTGAACATTAAATGCCTCCAAATAGTATTTAATTCACTTCCTGAGCCCCTGGAAGCATGAAAATCACTTTAAACATGCTATTTTTAGCTCTAACACTGATGATCCACCTACAAATGTGAACTGACGTTCAAAAATAAAACATTTGAAAATGGACCATTTTCCACATTTCTGAAGCATGACGTAATGGGGGGGTGTTATCTCTTTTGCCAAAAATCAGCCGTTTTTGCTTGATCATTAAATGCCTCCAAATAGTATTTAATTCACTTCCAGAGCCCCTGGAAGCATGAAAATCACTTTAAACATGCTAATTTTAGCTCTAACACTGATGATCAACCTACAAATGTGAACTGACGTTCAAAAATAAAACATTTGAAAACGGACCATTTTCCACATTTCTGAAGCATGACGTAATGGGGGGGTTGTATCTCTTTTGTCGAAAATCAGCCATTTTTGCTTGAACATTAAATGCCTCCAAATGGTATTTAATTAACTTCCCGGGGTGAAGAAACCCTTTTTGAGAACTCAGAGTGAGTAAATTGGCCATTTTCGTGCACTTTTAACCATTCCATAAATCTTGTGTTTAGGGCCCCTGGAAGACTGAAAATCACTTTAAACATGCTAATTTTAGCTCTAACACTGATGATCCACCTACAAATGTGAACTGACGTTCAAAAATAAAACATTTGAAAACGGACCATTTTCCACATTTCTGAAGCATGACGTAATGGGGGGGTGTTATCTCTTTTGTCGAAAATCAGCCGTTTTTGCTTGAACATTAAATGCCTCCAAATAGTATTTAATTCACTTCCCGAGCCCCTGGAAGCATGAAAATCACTTTAAACATGCTAATTTTAGCTCTAACACTGATGATCCACCTACAAATGTGAACTGACGTTCAAAAATAAAACATTTGAAAACGGACCATTTTCCACATTTCTGAAGCATGACGTAATGGGGGGGTGTTATCTCTTTTGTCAAAAATCAGCCGTTTTTGCTTGAACATTAAATGCCTCCAAATGGTATTTAATTAACTTCCCGAGCCCCTGGAAGCATGAAAATCACTTTAAACATGCTAATTTTAGCTCTAACACTGATGATCCACCTACAAATGTGAACTGACGTTCAAAAATAAAACATTTGAAAACGGACCATTTTCCACATTTCTGAAGCATGACGTAATGGGGGGGTGTTATCTCTTTCGTCGAAAATCAGCCATTTTTGCTTGAACATTAAATGCCTCCAAATGGTATTTAATTAACTTCTCTGGGTGAAGAAACCCTTTTTGAGTACTCAGAGTGAGTAAATTGGCCATTTTCATGCACTTTTAACCATTCCATAAATCTTGTGTTTAGGGCCCCTGGAAGCATGAAAATCACTTTAAACATGCTAATTTTAGCTCTAACACTGATGATCCAGCTACAAATGTGAACTGACGTTCAAAAATAAAACATTTGAAAACGGACCGTTTTTCACATTTCTGAAGCATGACGTAATGGGGGGTGGTATCTCTTTTGTCGAAAATCAGCCATTTTTGCTTGAACATTAAATGCCTCCAAATGGTATTTAATTAACTTCCCGAGCCCCTGGAAGCATGAAAATCACTTTAAACATGCTAATTTTAGCTCTAACACTGATGATCCACCTACAAATGTGACCTGACGTTCAATAATAAAACATTTGAAAACAGACCATTTTCCACATTTCTGAAGCATGACGTAATGGGGGGGTGTTATCTCTTTTGTCAAAAATCAGCCGTTTTTGCTTGAACATTAAATGCCTCCAAATAGTATTTAATTCACTTCCCGAGCCCCTGGAAGCATGAAAATCACTTTAAACATGCTAATTTTAGCTCTAACACTGATGATCCACCTACAAATGTGAACTGACGTTCAAAAATAAAACATTTGAAAATGGACCATTTTCCACATTTCTGAAGCATGACGTAATGGGGGGGTGTTATCTCTTTTGTCAAAAATCAGCCGTTTTTGCTTGAACATTAAATGCCTCCAAATAGTATTTAATTCACTTCCCGAGCCCCTGGAAGCATGAAAATCACTTTAAACATGCTAATTTTAGCTCTAACACTGATGATCCACCTACAAATGTGAACTGACGTTCAAAAATAAAACATTTGAAAACGGACCATTTTCCACATTTCTGAAGCATGACGTAATGGGGGGGTTGTATCTCTTTTGTCGAAAATCAGCCATTTTTGCTTGAACATTAAATGCCTCCAAATGGTATTTAATTAACTTCCCGGGGTGAAGAAACCCTTTTTGAGAACTCAGAGTGAGTAAATTGGCCATTTTCGTGCACTTTTAACCATTCCATAAATCTTGTTTTTAGGGCCCCTGGAAGACTGAAAATCACTTTAAACATGCTAATTTTAGCTCTAACACTGATGATCCACCTACAAATGTGAACTGACGTTCAAAAATAAAACATTTGAAAACGGACCATTTTCCACATTTCTGAAGCATGACGTAATGGGGGGGTGTTATCTCTTTTGTCGAAAATCAGCCGTTTTTGCTTGAACATTAAATGCCTCCAAATAGTATTTAATTCACTTCCCGAGCCCCTGGAAGCATGAAAATCACTTTAAACATGCTAATTTTAGCTCTAACACTGATGATCCACCTACAAATGTGAACTGACGTTCAAAAATAAAACATTTGAAAACGGACCATTTTCTACATTTCTGAAGCATGACGTAATGGGGGGGTGTTATCTCTTTTGTCAAAAATCAGCCGTTTTTGCTTGAACATTAAATGCCTCCAAATGGTATTTAATTAACTTCCCGAGCCCCTGGAAGCATGAAAATCACTTTAAACATGCTAATTTTAGCTCTAACACTGATGATCCACCTACAAATGTGAACTGACGTTCAAAAATAAAACATTTGAAAACAGACCATTTTCCACATTTCTGAAGCATGACGTAATGGGGGGTGTTATCTCTTTTGTCGAAAATCAGCCGTTTTTGCTGGAACATTAAGCCTCCAAATGGTATTTAATTAACTTCCCGGGGTGAAGAAACCCTTTTTGAGAACTCAGAGTGACTAAATTGGCCATTTTCATTCACTTTTAACCATTCCATAAATCTTGTGTTTAGGGCCCCTGGAAGCATGAAAATCACTTTAAACATGCTAATTTTAGCTCTAAAACTGATGATCCACCTACAAATGTGAACTGACGTTCAAAAATAAAACATTTGAAAACGGACCATTTTCCACATTTCTGAAGCATGACGTAATGGGGGGTGTTATCTCTTTTGTCGAAAATCAGGCGTTTTTGCTTGAACATTAAATGCCTCCAAATGGTATTTAATTCACTTCCCGAGCCCCTGGAAGCATGAAAATCACTTTAAACATGCTAATTTTAGCTCTAACACTGATGATCCACCTACAAATGTGAACTGACGTTCAAAAATAAAACATTTGAAAACGGACCATTTTCCACATTTCTGAAGCATGACGTAATGGGGGGGTGTTATCTCTTTTGTCGAAAATCAGCCGTTTTTGCTTTAACATTAAATGCCTCCAAATAGTATTTAATTCACTTCCCGAGCCCCTGGACGCATGAAAATCACTTTAAACATGCTAATTTTAGATCTAACACTGATGATCCACCTACAAATGTGAACTGACGTTCAAAAATAAAACATTTGAAAACGGACCATTTTCAACATTTCTGAAGCATGACGTAATGGGGGGGTATTATCTCTTTTGTCGAAAATCAGCCGTTTTTGCTTGAACATTAAATGCCTCCAAATGGTATTTAATTAACTTCCCGGGGTGAAGAAACCCTTTTTGAGAACTCAGAGTGAGTAAATTGGCCATTTTCATGCACTTTTAACCATTCCATAAATCTTGTGTTTAGGGCCCCTGGAAGCATGAAAATCACTTTAAACATGCTAATTTTAGCTCTAACACTGATGATCAACCTACAAATGTGAACTGACGTTCAAAAATAAAACATTTGAAAACGGACCATTTTTCACATTTCTGAAGCATGACGTAATGGGGGGGTGTTATCTCTTTTGTCGAAAATCAGCCGTTTTTGCTTGAACATTAAATGCCTCCAAATGGTATTTAATTAACTTCCTGGGGTGAAGAAACCCTTTTTGAGAACTCAGAGTGAGTAAATTGGCCATTTTCATGCACTTTTAACCATTCCATAAATCTTGTGTTTAGGGCCCCTGGAAGCATGAAAATCACTTTAAACATGCTAATTTTAGCTCTAACACTGATGATCCACCTACAAATGTGAACTGACGTTCAAAAATAAAACATTTGAAAACGGACCATTTTCCACATTTCTGAAGCATGACGTAATGGGGGGGTGTTATCTCTTTTGTTGAAAATCAGCCGTTTTTGCTTGAACATTAAATACCTCCAAATGGTATTTAATTAACTTCCCGAGCCCCTGGAAGCATGAAAATCACTTTAAACATGCTAATTTTAGCTCTAACACTGATGATCCACCTACAAATGTGAACTGACGTTCAAAAATAAAACATTTGAAAACGGACCATTTTCTACATTTCTGAAGCATGACGTAATGGGGGGGTGTTATCTCTTTTGTCGAAAATAAGCCGTTTTTGCTGGAACATTAAATGCCTCCAAAAGGTATTTAATTAACTTCCCGGGGTGAAGAAACCCTTTTTGAGAACTCAGAGTGAGTAAATTGGCCATTTTCATTCACTTTTAACCATTCCATAAATCTTGTGTTTAGGGCCCCTGGAGGCATGAAAATCACTTTAAACATGCTAATTTTAGCTCTAAAACTGATGATCCACCTACAAATGTGAACTGACGTTCAAAAATAAAACATTTGAAAACGGACCATTTTCCACATTTCTGAAGCATGACGTAATGGGGGGTGTTATCTCTTTTGTCGAAAATCAGGCGTTTTTGCTTGAACATTAAATGCCTCCAAATGGTATTTAATTCACTTCCCGAGCCCCTGGAAGCATGAAAATCACTTTAAACATGCTAATTTTTAGCTCTAACACTGATGATCCACCTACAAATGTGAACTGACGTTCAAAAATAAAACATTTGAAAACGGACCATTTTCCACATTTCTGAAGCATGACGTAATGGGGGGGTGTTATCTCTTTTGTCGAAAATCAGCCATTTTTGCTTGAACATTAAATGCCTCCAAATAGTATTTAATTCACTTCCCGAGCCCCTGGAAGCATGAAAATCACTTTAAACATGCTAATTTTAGATCTAACACTGATGATCCACCTACAAATGTGAACTGACGTTCAAAAATAAAACATTTGAAAACGGACCATTTTCCACATTTCTGAAGCATGACGTAATGGGGGGGTGTTATCTCTTTTGTCGAAAATCAGCCGTTTTTGCTTGAACATTAAATGCCTCCAAATGGTATTTAATTAACTTCCCGGGGTGAAGAAACCCTTTTTGAGAACTCAGAGTGAGTAAATTGGCCATTTTCATGCACTTTTAACCATTCCATAAATCTTGTGATTAGGGCCCCTGGAAGCATGAAAATCACTTTAAACATGCTAATTTTAGCTCTAACACTGATGATCCACCTACAAATGTGAACTGACGTTCAAAAATAAAACATTTGAAAACGGAACATTTTCCACATTTCTGAAGCATGACGTAATGGGGGGGTGTTATCTCTTTTGTCGAAAATCAGCCGTTTTTGCTTGAACATTAAATGCCTCCAAATGGTATTTAATTCACTTCCCGAGCCCCTGGAAGCATGAAAATCACTTTAAACATGCTAATTTTAGCTCTAACACAGATGATCCACCTACAAATGTGAACTGACGTTCAAAAATAAAACATTTGAAAACGGACCATTTTCCACATTTCTGAAGCATGACGTAATGGGGGGGTGTTATCTCTTTCGTCGAAAATCAGCCATTTTTGCTTGAACATTAAATGCCTCCAAATGGCATTTAATTAACTTCTCGGGGTGAAGAAACCCTTTTTGAGTACTCAGAGTGAGTAAATTGGCCATTTTCATGCACTTTTAACCATTCCATAAATCTTGTGTTTAGGGCCCCTGGAAGCATGAAAATCACTTTAAACATGCTAATTGTAGCTCTAACACTGATGATCCACCTACAAATGTGACCTGACGTTCAATAATAAAACATTTGAAAACAGACCATTTTCCACATTTCTGAAGCATGACGTAATGGGGGGGTGTTATCTCTTTTGTCAAAAATCAGCCGTTTTTGCTTGAACATTAAATGCCTCCAAATAGTATTTAATTCACTTCCTGAGCCCCTGGAAGCATGAAAATCACTTTAAACATGCTATTTTTAGCTCTAACACTGATGATCCACCTACAAATGTGAACTGACGTTCAAAAATAAAACATTTGAAAATGGACCATTTTCCACATTTCTGAAGCATGACGTAATGGGGGGGTGTTATCTCTTTTGCCAAAAATCAGCCGTTTTTGCTTGATCATTAAATGCCTCCAAATAGTATTTAATTCACTTCCAGAGCCCCTGGAAGCATGAAAATCACTTTAAACATGCTAATTTTAGCTCTAACACTGATGATCAACCTACAAATGTGAACTGACGTTCAAAAATAAAACATTTGAAAACGGACCATTTTCCACATTTCTGAATCATGACGTAATGGGGGGGGTTGTATCTCTTTTGTCGAAAATCAGCCATTTTTGCTTGAACATTAAATGCCTCCAAATGGTATTTAATTAACTTCCCGGGGTGAAGAAACCCTTTTTGAGAACTCAGAGTGAGTAAATTGGCCATTTTCGTGCACTTTTAACCATTCCATAAATCTTGTGTTTAGGGCCCCTGGAAGACTGAAAATCACTTTAAACATGCTAATTTTAGCTCTAACACTGATGATCCACCTACAAATGTGAACTGACGTTCAAAAATAAAACATTTGAAAACGGACCATTTTCCACATTTCTGAAGCATGACGTAATGGGGGGGTGTTATCTCTTTTGTCGAAAATCAGCCGTTTTTTCTTGAACATTAAATGCCTCCAAATAGTATTTAATTCACTTCCCGAGCCCCTGGAAGCATGAAAATCACTTTAAACATGCTAATTTTAGCTCTAACACTGATGATCCACCTACAAATGTGAACTGACGTTCAAAAATAAAACATTTGAAAACGGACCATTTTCCACATTTCTGAAGCATGACGTAATGGGGGGGTGTTATCTCTTTTGTCAAAAATCAGCCGTTTTTGCTTGAACATTAAATGCCTCCAAATGGTATTTAATTAACTTCCCGAGCCCCTGGAAGCATGAAAATCACTTTAAACATGCTAATTTTAGCTCTAACACTGATGATCCACCTACAAATGTGAACTGACGTTCAAAAATAAAACATTTGAAAACGGACCATTTTCCACATTTCTGAAGCATGACGTAATGGGGGGGTGTTATCTCTTTCGTCGAAAATCAGCCATTTTTGCTTGAACATTAAATGCCTCCAAATGGTATTTAATTAACTTCTCTGGGTGAAGAAACCCTTTTTGAGTACTCAGAGTGAGTAAATTGGCCATTTTCATGCACTTTTAACCATTCCATAAATCTTGTGTTTAGGGCCCCTGGAAGCATGAAAATCACTTTAAACATGCTAATTTTAGCTCTAACACTGATGATCCAGCTACAAATGTGAACTGACGTTCAAAAATAAAACATTTGAAAACGGACCGTTTTTCACATTTCTGAAGCATGACGTAATGGGGGGTGGTATCTCTTTTGTCGAAAATCAGCCATTTTTGCTTGAACATTAAATGCCTCCAAATGGTATTTAATTAACTTCCCGAGCCCCTGGAAGCATGAAAATCACTTTAAACATGCTAATTTTAGCTCTAACACTGATGATCCACCTACAAATGTGACCTGACGTTCAATAATAAAACATTTGAAAACAGACCATTTTCCACATTTCTGAAGCATGACGTAATGGGGGGGTGTTATCTCTTTTGTCAAAAATCAGCCGTTTTTGCTTGAACATTAAATGCCTCCAAATAGTATTTAATTCACTTCCCGAGCCCCTGGAAGCATGAAAATCACTTTAAACATGCTAATTTTAGCTCTAACACTGATGATCCACCTACAAATGTGAACTGACGTTCAAAAATAAAACATTTGAAAATGGACCATTTTCCACATTTCTGAAGCATGACGTAATGGGGGGGTGTTATCTCTTTTGTCAAAAATCAGCCGTTTTTGCTTGAACATTAAATGCCTCCAAATAGTATTTAATTCACTTCCCGAGCCCCTGGAAGCATGAAAATCACTTTAAACATGCTAATTTTAGCTCTAACACTGATGATCCACCTACAAATGTGAACTGACGTTCAAAAATAAAACATTTGAAAACGGACCATTTTCCACATTTCTGAAGCATGACGTAATGGGGGGGTTGTATCTCTTTTGTCGAAAATCAGCCATTTTTGCTTGAACATTAAATGCCTCCAAATGGTATTTAATTAACTTCCCGGGGTGAAGAAACCCTTTTTGAGAACTCAGAGTGAGTAAATTGGCCATTTTCGTGCACTTTTAACCATTCCATAAATCTTGTTTTTAGGGCCCCTGGAAGACTGAAAATCACTTTAAACATGCTAATTTTAGCTCTAACACTGATGATCCACCTACAAATGTGAACTGACGTTCAAAAATAAAACATTTGAAAACGGACCATTTTCCACATTTCTGAAGCATGACGTAATGGGGGGGTGTTATCTCTTTTGTCGAAAATCAGCCGTTTTTGCTTGAACATTAAATGCCTCCAAATAGTATTTAATTCACTTCCCGAGCCCCTGGAAGCATGAAAATCACTTTAAACATGCTAATTTTAGCTCTAACACTGATGATCCACCTACAAATGTGAACTGACGTTCAAAAATAAAACATTTGAAAACGGACCATTTTCTACATTTCTGAAGCATGACGTAATGGGGGGGTGTTATCTCTTTTGTCAAAAATCAGCCGTTTTTGCTTGAACATTAAATGCCTCCAAATGGTATTTAATTAACTTCCCGAGCCCCTGGAAGCATGAAAATCACTTTAAACATGCTAATTTTAGCTCTAACACTGATGATCCACCTACAAATGTGAACTGACGTTCAAAAATAAAACATTTGAAAACAGACCATTTTCCACATTTCTGAAGCATGACGTAATGGGGGGTGTCATCTCTTTTGTCGAAAATCAGCCGTTTTTGCTGGAACATTAAGCCTCCAAATGGTATTTAATTAACTTCCCGGGGTGAAGAAACCCTTTTTGAGAACTCAGAGTGACTAAATTGGCCATTTTCATGCACTTTTAACCATTCCATAAATCTTGTGTTTAGGGCCCCTGGAAGCATGAAAATCACTTTAAACATGCTAATTTTAGCTCTAACACTGATGATCCACCTACAAATGTGAACTGACGTTCAAAAATAAAACATTTGAAAACGGACCATTTTCCACATTTCTGAAGCATGACGTAATGGGGGGGTGTTATCTCTTTTGTTGAAAATCAGCCGTTTTTGCTTGAACATTAAATACCTCCAAATGGTATTTAATTAACTTCCCGAGCCCCTGGAAGCATGAAAATCACTTTAAACATGCTAATTTTAGCTCTAACACTGATGATCCACCTACAAATGTGAACTGACGTACAAAAATAAAACATTTGAAAACGGACCATTTTCCACATTTCTGAAGCATGACGTAATGGGGGGGTGTTATCTCTTTTGTCAAAAATCAGCCGTTTTTGCTTGAACATTAAATGCCTCCAAATGGTATTTAATTAACTTCCCGAGCCCCTGGAAGCATGAAAATCACTTTAAACATGCTAATTTTAGCTCTAAGACTGATGATCCACCTACAAATGTGAACTGACGTTCAAAAATAAAACATTTGAAAACAGACCATTTTCCACATTTCTGAAGCATGACGTAATGGGGGGGTGTTATCTCTTTTGTCGAAAATCAGCCGTTTTTGCTGGAACATTAAATGCCTCCAAATGGTATTTAATTAACTTCCCGGGGTGAAGAAACCCTTTTTGAGAACTCAGAGTGACTAAATTGGCCATTTTCATTCACTTTTAACCATTCCATAAATCTTGTGTTTAGGGCCCCTGGAAGCATGAAAATCACTTTAAACATGCTAATTTTAGCTCTAACACTGATGATCCACCTACAAATGTGAACTGACGTTCAAAAATAAAACATTTGAAAACGGACCATTTTCCACATTTCTGAAGCATGACGTAATGGGGGGGTGTTATCTCTTTTGTCGAAAATCAGCCGTTTTTGCTTGAACATTAAATACCTCCAAATGGTATTTAATTAACTTCCCGAGCCCCTGGAAGCATGAAAATCACTTTAAACATGCTAATTTTAGCTCTAACACTGATGATCCACCTACAAATGTGAACTGACGTTCAAAAATAAAACATTTGAAAACGGACCATTTTCTACATTTTTGAAGCATGACGTAATGGGGGGGTGTTATCTCTTTTGTCGAAAATCAGCCGTTTTTGCTTGAACATTAAATGCCTCCAAATGGTATTTAATTAACTTCCCGAGCCCCTGGAAGCATGAAAATCACTTTAAACATGCTAATTTTAGCTCTAACACTGATGATCCACCTACAAATGTGAACTGACGTTCAAAAATAAAACATTTGAAAACGGACCATTTTCTACATTTCTGAAGCATGACGTAATGGGGGGGTGTTATCTCTTTTGTCGAAAATCAGCCGTTTTTGCTTGAACATTAAATGCCTCCAAATGGTATTTAATTCACTTCCCGAGCCCCTGGAAGCATGAAAATCACTTTAAACATGCTAATTTTAGCTCTAACACTGATGATCCACCTACAAATGTGAACTGACGTTCAAAAATAAAACATTTGAAAACGGACCATTTTCCACATTTCTGAAGCATGACGTAATGGGGGGGTGTTATCTCTTTCGTCGAAAATCAGCCATTTTTGCTTGAACATTAAATGCCTCCAAATGGTATTTAATTAACTTCTCGAGGTGAAGAACCCCTTTTTGAGTACTCAGAGTGAGTAAATTGGCCATTTTCATGCACTTTTAACCATTCCATAAATCTTGTGTTTAGGGCCCCTGGAAGCATGAAAATCACTTTAAACATGCTAATTTTAGCTCTAACACTGATGATCCAGCTACAAATGTGAACTGACGTTCAAAAATAAAACATTTGAAAACGGACCATTTTTCACATTTCTGAAGCATGACGTAATGGGGGGTGGTATCTCTTTTGTCAAAAATCAGCCATTTTTGCTTGAACATTAAATGCCTCCAAATGGTATTTAATTAACTTCCCGAGCCCCTGGAAGCATGAAAATCACTTTAAACATGCTAATTTTAGCTCTAACACTGATGATCCACCTACAAATGTGACCTGACGTTCAATAATAAAACATTTGAAAACAGACCATTTTCCACATTTCTGAAGCATGACGTAATGGGGGGGTGTTATCTCTTTTGTCAAAAATCAGCCGTTTTTGCTTGAACATTAAATGCCTCCAAATAGTATTTAATTCACTTCCCGAGCCCCTGGAAGCATGAAAATCACTTTAAACATGCTAATTTTAGCTCTAACACTGATGATCCACCTACAAATGTGAACTGACGTTCAAAAATAAAACATTTGAAAATGGACCATTTTCCACATTTCTGAAGCATGACGTAATGGGGGGGGTGTTATCTCTTTTGTCAAAAATCAGCCGTTTTTGCTTGAACATTAAATGCCTCCAAATAGTATTTAATTCACTTCCCGAGCCCCTGGAAGCATGAAAATCACTTTAAACATGCTAATTTTAGCTCTAACACTGATGATCCACCTACAAATGTGAACTGACGTTCAAAAATAAAACATTTGAAAACGGACCATTTTCCACATTTCTGAAGCATGACGTAATGGGGGGGTTGTATCTCTTTTGTCGAAAATCAGCCATTTTTGCTTGAACATTAAATGCCTCCAAATGGTATTTAATTAACTTCCCGGGGTGAAGAAACCCTTTTTGAGAACTCAGAGTGAGTAAATTGGCCATTTTCGTGCACTTTTAACCATTCCATAAATCTTGTGTTTAGGGCCCCTGGAAGACTGAAAATCACTTTAAACATGCTAATTTTAGCTCTAACACTGATGATCCACCTACAAATGTGAACTGACGTTCAAAAATAAAACATTTGAAAACGGACCATTTTCCACATTTCTGAAGCATGACGTAATGGGGGGGTGTTATCTCTTTTGTCGAAAATCAGCCGTTTTTGCTTGAACATTAAATGCCTCCAAATAGTATTTAATTCACTTCCCGAGCCCCTGGAAGCATGAAAATCACTTTAAACATGCTAATTTTAGCTCTAACACTGATGATCCACCTACAAATGTGAACTGACGTTCAAAAATAAAACATTTGAAAACGGACCATTTTCCACATTTCTGAAGCATGACGTAATGGGGGGGTGTTATCTCTTTTGTCAAAAATCAGCCGTTTTTGCTTGAACATTAAATGCCTCCAAATGGTATTTAATTAACTTCCCGAGCCCCTGGAAGCATGAAAATCACTTTAAACATGCTAATTTTAGCTCTAACACTGATGATCCACCTACAAATGTGAACTGACGTTCAAAAATAAAACATTTGAAAACAGACCATTTTCCACATTTCTGAAGCATGACGTAATGGGGGGTGTGATCTCTTTTGTCGAAAATCAGCCGTTTTTGCTGGAACATTAAGCCTCCAAATGGTATTTAATTAACTTCCCGGGGTGAAGAAACCCTTTTTGAGAACTCAGAGTGACTAAATTGGCCATTTTCATTCACTTTTAACCATTCCATAAATCTTGTGTTTAGGGCCCCTGGAAGCATGAAAATCACTTTAAACATGCTAATTTTAGCTCTAAAACTGATGATCCACCTACAAATGTGAACTGACGTTCAAAAATAAAACATTTGAAAACGGACCATTTTCCACATTTCTGAAGCATGACGTAATGGGGGGTGTTATCTCTTTTGTCGAAAATCAGGAGTTTTTGCTTGAACATTAAATGCCTCCAAATGGTATTTAATTCACTTCCCGAGCCCCTGGAAGCATGAAAATCACTTTAAACATGCTAATTTTAGCTCTAACACTGATGATCCACCTACAAATGTGAACGGACGTTCAAAAATAAAACATTTGAAAACGGACCATTTTCCACATTTCTGAAGCATGACGTAATGGGGGGGTGTTATCTCTTTTGTCGAAAATCAGCCGTTTTTGCTTTAACATTAAATGCCTCCAAATAGTATTTAATTTACTTCCCGAGCCCCTGGACGCATGAAAATCACTTTAAACATGCTAATTTTAGATCTAACACTGATGATCCACCTACAAATGTGAACTGACGTTCAAAAATAAAACATTTGAAAACGGACCATTTTCAACATTTCTGAAGCATGACGTAATGGGGGGGTATTATCTCTTTTGTCGAAAATCAGCCGTTTTTGCTTGAACATTAAAGGCCTCCAAATGGTATTTAATTAACTTCCCGGGGTGAAGAAACCCTTTTTGAGAACTCAGAGTGAGTAAATTGGCCATTTTCATGCACTTTTAACCATTCCATAAATCTTGTGTTTAGGGCCCCTGGAAGCATGAAAATCACTTTAAACATGCTAATTTTAGCTCTAACACTGATGATCAACCTACAAATGTGAACTGACGTTCAAAAATAAAACATTTGAAAACGGACCATTTTTCACATTTCTGAAGCATGACGTAATGGGGGGGTGTTATCTCTTTTGTCGAAAATCAGCCGTTTTTGCTTGAACATTAAATGCCTCCAAATGGTATTTAATTAACTTCCCGGGGTGAAGAAACCCTTTTTGAGAACTCAGAGTGAGTAAATTGGCCATTTTCATGCACTTTTAACCATTCCATAAATCTTGTGTTTAGGGCCCCTGGAAGCATGAAAATCACTTTAAACATGCTAATTTTAGCTCTAACACTGATGATCCACCTACAAATGTGAACTGACGTTCAAAAATAAAACATTTGAAAACGGACCATTTTCCACATTTCTGAAGCATGACGTAATGGGGGGGTGTTATCTCTTTTGTTGAAAATCAGCCGTTTTTGCTTGAACATTAAATACCTCCAAATGGTATTTAATTAACTTCCCGAGCCCCTGGAAGCATGAAAATCACTTTAAACATGCTAATTTTAGCTCTAACACTGATGATCCACCTACAAATGTGAACTGACGTTCAAAAATAAAACATTTGAAAATGGACCATTTTCCACATTTCTGAAGCATGACGTAATGGGGGGGTGTTATCTCTTTTGTCAAAAATCAGCCGTTTTTGCTTGATCATTAAATGCCTCCAAATAGTATTTAATTCACTTCCAGAGCCCCTGGAAGCATGAAAATCACTTTAAACATGCTAATTTTAGCTCTAACACTGATGATCAACCTACAAATGTGAACTGACGTTCAAAAATAAAACATTTGAAAACGGACCATTTTCCACATTTCTGAAGCATGACGTAATGGGGGGGTTGTATCTCTTTTGTCGAAAATCAGCCATTTTTGCTTGAACATTAAATGCCTCCAAATGGTATTTAATTAACTTCCCGGGGTGAAGAAACCCTTTTTGAGAACTCAGAGTGAGTAAATTGGCCATTTTCGTGCACTTTTAACCATTCCATAAATCTTGTGTTTAGGGCCCCTGGAAGACTGAAAATCACTTTAAACATGCTAATTTTAGCTCTAACACTGATGATCCACCTACAAATGTGAACTGACGTTCAAAAATAAAACATTTGAAAACGGACCATTTTCCACATTTCTGAAGCATGACGTAATGGGGGGGTGTTATCTCTTTTGTCGAAAATCAGCCGTTTTTGCTTGAACATTAAATGCCTCCAAATAGTATTTAATTCACTTCCCGAGCCCCTGGAAGCATGAAAATCACTTTAAACATGCTAATTTTAGCTCTAACACTGATGATCCACCTACAAATGTGAACTGACGTTCAAAAATAAAACATTTGAAAACTGACCATTTTCCACATTTCTGAAGCATGACGTAATGGGGGGGTGTTATCTCTTTTGTCAAAAATCAGCCGTTTTTGCTTGAACATTAAATGCCTCCAAATGGTATTTAATTAACTTCCCGAGCCCCTGGAAGCATGAAAATCACTTTAAACATGCTAATTTTAGCTCTAACACTGATGATCCACCTACAAATGTGAACTGACGTTCAAAAATAAAACATTTGAAAACAGACCATTTTCCACATTTCTGAAGCATGACGTAATGGGGGGGGTGTTATCTCTTTTGTCGAAAATCAGCCGTTTTTGCTGGAACATTAAATGCCTCCAAATGGTATTTAATTAACTTCCTGGGGTGAAGAAACCCTTTTTGAGAACTCAGAGTGACTAAATTGGCCATTTTCATTCACTTTTAACCATTCCATAAATCTTGTGTTTAGGGCCCCTGGAAGCATGAAAATCACTTTAAACATGCTAATTTTAGCTCTAACACTGATGATCCACCTACAAATGTGAACTGACGTTCAAAAATAAAACATTTGAAAACGGACCATTTTCCACATTTCTGAAGCATGACGTAATGGGGGGGTGTTATCTCTTTTGTCGAAAATCAGCCGTTTTTGCTTGAACATTAAATACCTCCAAATGGTATTTAATTAACTTCCCGAGCCCCTGGAAGCATGAAAATCACTTTAAACATGCTAATTTTAGCTCTAACACTGATGATCCACCTACAAATGTGAACTGACGTTCAAAAATAAAACATTTGAAAACGGACCATTTTCTACATTTTTGAAGCATGACGTAATGGGGGGGTGTTATCTCTTTTGTCGAAAATCAGCCGTTTTTGCTTGAACATTAAATGCCTCCAAATGGTATTTAATTAACTTCCCGAGCCCCTGGAAGCATGAAAATCACTTTAAACATGCTAATTTTAGCTCTAACACTGATGATCCACCTACAAATGTGAACTGACGTTCAAAAATAAAACATTTGAAAACGGACAATTTTCTACATTTCTGAAGCATGACGTAATGGGGGGGTGTTATCTCTTTTGTCGAAAATCAGCCGTTTATGCTTGAACATTAAATGCCTCCAAATGGTATTTAATTAACTTCCCGGGGTGAAGAAACCCTTTTTGAGAACTCAGAGTGAGTAAATTGGCCATTTTCATGCACTTTTAACCATTACATAAATCTTGTGTTTAGGGCCCCTGGAAGCATGAAAATCACTTTAAACATGCTAATTTTAGCTCTAACACTGATGATCCACCTACAAATGTGAACTGACGTTCAAAAATAAAACATTTGAAAACGGACCATTTTCCACATTTCTGAAGCATGACGTAATGGGGGGGTGTTATCTCTTTTGTCGAAAATCAGCCGTTTTTGCTTGAACATTAAATGCCTCCAAATGGTATTTAATTCACTTCCCGAGCCCCTGGAAGCATGAAAATCACTTTACACATGCTAATTTTAGCTCTAACACTGATGATCCACCTACAAATGTGAACTGACGTTCAAAAATAAAACATTTGAAAACGGACCATTTTCCACATTTCTGAAGCATGACGTAATGGGGGGGTGTTATCTCTTTCGTCGAAAATCAGCCATTTTTGCTTGAACATTAAATGCCTCCAAATGGTATTTAATTAACTTCTCGGGGTGAAGAAACCCTTTTTGAGTACTTTTAACCATTCCATAAATCTTGTGTTTAGGGCCCCTGGAAGCATGAAAATCACTTTAAACATGCTAATTTTAGCTCTAACACTGATGATCCAGCTACAAATGTGAACTGACGTTCAAAAATAAAACATTTGAAAACGGACCATTTTTCACATTTCTGAAGCATGACGTAATGGGGGGTGGTATCTCTTTTGTCAAAAATCAGCCATTTTTGCTTGAACATTAAATGCCTCCAAATGGTATTTAATTAACTTCCCGAGCCCCTGGAAGCATGAAAATCACTTTAAACATGCTAATTTTAGCTCTAACACTGATGATCCACCTACAAATGTGACCTGACGTTCAATAATAAAACATTTGAAAACAGACCATTTTCCACATTTCTGAAGCATGACGTAATGGGGGGGTGTTATCTCTTTTGTCAAAAATCAGCCGTTTTTGCTTGAACATTAAATGCCTCCAAATAGTATTTAATTCACTTCCCGAGCCCCTGGAAGCATGAAAATCACTTTAAACATGCTAATTTTAGCTCTAACACTGATGATCCACCTACAAATGTGAACTGACGTTCAAAAATAAAACATTTGAAAATGGACCATTTTCCACATTTCTGAAGCATGACGTAATGGGGGGGTGTTATCTCTTTTGTCAAAAATCAGCCGTTTTTGCTTGAACATTAAATGCCTCCAAATAGTATTTAATTCACTTCCCGAGCCCCTGGAAGCATGAAAATCACTTTAAACATGCTAATTTTAGCTCTAACACTGATGATCCACCTACAAATGTGAACTGACGTTCAAAAATAAAACATTTGAAAACTGACCATTTTCCACATTTCTGAAGCATGACGTAATGGGGGGGTTGTATCTCTTTTGTCGAAAATCAGCCATTTTTGCTTGAACATTAAATGCCTCCAAATGGTATTTAATTAACTTCCCGGGGTGAAGAAACCCTTTTTAAGAACTCAGAGTGAGTAAATTGGCCATTTTCGTGCACTTTTAACCATTCCATAAATCTTGTGTTTAGGGCCCCTGGAAGACTGAAAATCACTTTAAACATGCTAATTTTAGCTCTAACACTGATGATCCACCTACAAATGTGAACTGACGTTCAAAAATAAAACATTTGAAAACGGACCATTTTCCACATTTCTGAAGCATGACGTAATGGGGGGGTGTTATCTCTTTTGTCGAAAATCAGCCGTTTTTGCTTGAACATTAAATGCCTCCAAATAGTATTTAATTCACTTCCCGAGCCCCTGGAAGCATGAAAATCACTTTAAACATGCTAATTTTAGCTCTAACACTGATGATCAACCTACAAATGTGAACTGACGTTCAAAAATAAAACATTTGAAAACGGACCATTTTTCACATTTCTGAAGCATGACGTAATGGGGGGGTGTTATCTCTTTTGTCGAAAATCAGCCGTTTTTGCTTGAACATTAAATGCCTCCAAATGGTATTTAATTAACTTCCCGGGGTGAAGAAACCCTTTTTGAGAACTCAGAGTGAGTAAATTGGCCATTTTCATGCACTTTTAACCATTCCATAAATCTTGTGTTTAGGGCCCCTGGAAGCATGAAAATCACTTTAAACATGCTAATTTTAGCTCTAACACTGATGATCCACCTACAAATGTGAACTGACGTTCAAAAATAAAACATTTGAAAACGGACCATTTTCCACATTTCTGAAGCATGACGTAATGGGGGGGTGTTATCTCTTTTGTTGAAAATCAGCCGTTTTTGCTTGAACATTAAATACCTCCAAATGGTATTTAATTAACTTCCCGAGCCCCTGGAAGCATGAAAATCACTTTAAACATGCTAATTTTAGCTCTAACACTGATGATCCACCTACAAATGTGAACTGACGTTCAAAAATAAAACATTTGAAAACGGACCATTTTCTACATTTTTGAAGCATGACGTAATGGGGGGGTGTTATCTCTTTTGTCGAAAATCAGCCGTTTTTGCTTGAACATTAAATGCCTCCAAATGGTATTTAATTAACTTCCCGAGCCCCTAGAAGCATGAAAATCACTTTAAACATGCTAATTTTAGCTCTAACACTGATGATCCACCTACAAATGTGAACTGACGTTCAAAAATAAAACATTTGAAAACGGACCATTTTCTACATTTCTGAAGCATGACGTAATGGGGGGGTGTTATCTCTTTTGTCGAAAATCAGCCGTTTTTGCTTGAACATTAAATGCCTCCAAATGGTATTTAATTAACTTCCCGGGGTGAAGAAACCCTTTTTGAGAACTCAGAGTGAGTAAATTGGCCATTTTCATGCACTTTTAACCATTACATAAATCTTGTGTTTAGGGCCCCTGGAAGCATGAAAATCACTTTAAACATGCTAATTTTAGCTCTAACACTGATGATCAACCTACAAATGTGAACTGACGTTCAAAAATAAAACATTTGAAAACGGACCATTTTCCTCATTTCTGAAGCATGACGTAATGGGGGGGTGTTATCTCTTTTGTCGAAAATCAGCCGTTTTTGCTTGAACATTAAATGCCTCCAAATGGTATTTAATTAACTTCCCGGGGTGAAGAAACCCTTTTTGAGAACTCAGAGTGAGTAAATTGGCCATTTTCATGCACTTTTAACCATTACATAAATCTTGTGTTTAGGGCCCCTGGAAGCATGAAAATCACTTTAAACATGCTAATTTTAGCTCTAACACTGATGATCCACCTACAAATGTGAACTGACGTTCAAAAATAAAACATTTGAAAACGGACCATTTTCCACATTTCTGAAGCATGACGTAATAGGGGGGTGTTATCTCTTTTGTCGAAAATCAGCCGTTTTTGCTTGAACATTAAATGCCTCCAAATGGTATTTAATTCACTTCCCGAGCCCCTGGAAGCATGAAAATCACGTTAAACATGCTAATTTTAGCTCTAACACTGATGATCCACCTACAAATGTGAACTGACGTTCAAAAATAAAACATTTGAAAACGGACCATTTTCCACATTTCTGAAGCATGACGTAATGGGGGGGTGTTATCTCTTTCGTCGAAAATCAGCCATTTTTGCTTGAACATTAAATGCCTCCAAATGGTATTTAATTAACTTCTCGGGGTGAAGAAACCCTTTTTGAGTACTCAGAGTGAGTAAATTGGCCATTTTCATGCACTTTTAACCATTCCATAAATCTTGTGTTTAGGGCCCCTGGAAGCATGAAAATCACTTTAAACATGCTAATTTTAGCTCTAACACTGATGATCCAGCTACAAATGTGAACTGACGTTCAAAAATAAAATATTTGAAAACGGACCATTTTTCACATTTCTGAAGCATGACGTAATGGGGGGTGGTATCTCTTTTGTCGAAAATCAGCCATTTTTGCTTGAACATTAAATGCCTCCAAATGGTATTTAATTAACTTCCCGAGCCCCTGGAAGCATGAAAATCACTTTAAACATGCTAATTTTAGCTCTAACACTGATGATCCACCTACAAATGTGACCTGACGTTCAAAAATAAAACATTTGAAAACAGACCATTTTCCACATTTCTGAAGCATGACGTAATGGGGGGGTGTTATCTCTTTTGTCAAAAATCAGCCGTTTTTGCTTGAACATTAAATGCCTCCAAATAGTATTTAATTCACTTCCCGAGCCCCTGGAAGCATGAAAATCACTTTAAACATGCTAATTTTAGCTCTAACACTGATGATCCACCTACAAATGTGAACTGACGTTCAAAAATAAAACATTTGAAAATGGACCATTTTCCACATTTCTGAAGCATGACGTAATGGGGGGGTGTTATCTCTTTTGTCAAAAATCAGCCGTTTTTGCTTGATCATTAAATGCCTACAAATAGTATTTAATTCACTTCCAGAGCCCCTGGAAGCATGAAAATCACTTTAAACATGCTAATTTTAGCTCTAACACTGATGATCCACCTACAAATGTGAACTGACGTTCAAAAATAAAACATTTGAAAACGGACCATTTTCCACATTTCTGAAGCATGACGTAATGGGAGGTGTTATCTCTTTTGTCAAAAATCAGCCGTTTTTGCTTGAACATTAAATGCCTCCAAATGGTATTTAATTAACTTCCCGAGCCCCTGGAAGCATGAAAATCACTTTAAACATGCTAATTTTAGCTCTAACACTGATGATCCACCTACAAATGTGAACTGACGTTCAAAAATAAAACATTTGAAAACGGACCATTTTCTACATTTCTGAAGCATGACGTAATGGGGGGGTGTTATCTCTTTTGTCGAAAATCAGCCGTTTTTGCTGGAACATTAAATGCCTCCAAATGGTATTTAATTAACTTCCCGGGGTGAAGAAACCCTTTTTGAGAACTCAGAGTGAGTAAATTGGCCATTTTCATTCACTTTTAACCATTCCATAAATCTTGTGTTTAGGGCCCATGGAAGCATGAAAATCACTTTAAACATGCTAATTTTAGCTCTAAAACTGATGATCCACCTACAAATGTGAACTGACGTTCAAAAATAAAACATTTGAAAACGGACCATTTTCCACATTTCTGAAGCATGACGTAATGGGGGGGTGTTATCTCTTTTGTCGAAAATCAGCCGTTTTTGCTTGAACATTAAATGCCTCCAAATGGTATTTAATTCACTTCCCGAGCCCCTGGAAGCATGAAAATCACTTTAAACATGCTAATTTTAGCTCTAACACTGATGATCCACCTCCAAATGTGAACTGACGTTCAAAAATAAAACATTCGAAAACGGACCATTTTCCACATTTCTGAAGCATGACGTAATGGGGGGGTGTTATCTCTTTTGTCGAAAATCAGCCGTTTTTGCTTGAACATTAAATGCCTCCAAATGGTATTTAATTAACTTCCCGGGGTGAAGAAACCCTTTTTGAGAACTCAGAGTGAGTAAATTGGCCATTTTCATGCACTTTTAACCATTACATAAATCTTGTGTTTAGGGCCCCTGGAAGCATGAAAATCACTTTAAACATGCTAATTTTAGCTCTAACACTGATGATCCAGCTACAAATGTGAACTGACGTTCAAAAATAAAACATTTGAAAACGGACCATTTTTCACATTTCTGAAGCATGACGTAATGGGGGGTGGTATCTCTTTTGTCGAAAATCAGCCATTTTTGCTTGAACATTAAATGCCTGCAAATCGTATTTAATTAACTTCCCGAGCCCCTGGAAGCATGAAAATCACTTTAAACATGCTAATTTTAGCTCTAACACTGATGATCCACCTACAAATGTGACCTGACGTTCAAAAATAAAACATTTGAAAACAGACCATTTTCCACATTTCTGAAGCATGACGTAATGGGGGGGTGTTATCTCTTTTGTCAAAAATCAGCCGTTTTTGCTTGAACATTAAATGCCACCAAATAGTATTTAATTCACTTCCCGAGCCCCTGGAAGCATGAAAATCACTTTAAACATGCTAATTTTAGCTCTAACACTGATGATCCACCTACAAATGTGAACTGACGTTCAAAAATAAAACATTTGAAAATGGAACATTTTCCACATTTCTGAAGCATGACGTAATGGGGGGGTGTTATCTCTTTTGTCAAAAATCAGCCGTTTTTGCTTGATCATTAAATGCCTCCAAATAGTATTTAATTCACTTCCAGAGCCCCTGGAAGCATGAAAATCACTTTAAACATGCTAATTTTAGCTCTAACACTGATGATCAACCTACAAATGTGAACTGACGTTCAAAAATAAAACATTTGAAAACGGACCATTTTCCACATTTCTGAAGCATGACGTAATGGGGGGTGTTATCTCTTTTGTCGAAAATCAGCCGTTTTTGCTTGAACATTAAATGCCTCCAAATAGTATTTAATTCACTTCCCGAGCCCCTGGAAGCATGAAAATCACTTTAAACATGCTAATTTTAGCTCTAACACTGATGATCCACCTACAAATGTGAACTGACGTTCAAAAATAAAACATTTGAAAACGGACCATTTTCCACATTTCTGAAGCATGACGTAATGGGGGGGTGTTATCTCTTTTGTCAAAAATCAGGCGTTTTTGCTTGAACATTAAATGCCTCCAAATGGTATTTAATTAACTTCCTGAGCCCCTGGAAGCATGAAAATCACTTTAAACATGCTAATTTTAGCTCTAACACTGATGATCCACCTACAAATGTGAACTGACGTTCAAAAATAAAACATTTGAAAACGGACCATTTTCTACATTTCTGAAGCATGACGTAATGGGGGGGTGTTATCTCTTTTGTCGAAAATCAGCCGTTTTTGCTGGAACATTAAATGCCTCCAAATGGTATTTAATTAACTTCCCGGGGTGAAGAAACCCTTTTTGAGAACTCAGAGTGAGTAAATTGGCCATTTTCATTCACTTTTAACCATTCCATAAATCTTGTGTTTAGGGCCCCTGGAAGCATGAAAATCACTTTAAACATGCTAATTTTAGCTCTAAAACTGATGATCCACCTACAAATGTGAACTGACGTTCAAAAATAAAACATTTGAAAACGGACCATTTTCCACATTTGTGAAGCATGACGTAATGGGGGGTGTTATCTCTTTTGTCGAAAATCAGGCGTTTTTGCTTGAACATTAAATGCCTCCAAATGGTATTTAATTCACTTCCCGAGCCCCTGGAAGCATGAAAATCACTTTAAACATGCTAATTTTAGCTCTAACACTGATGATCCACCTACAAATGTGAACTGACGTTCAAAAATAAAACATTTGAAAATGGACCATTTTCCACATTTCTGAAGCATGACGTAATGGGGGGGTGTTATCTCTTTTGTCGAAAATCAGCCGTTTTTGCTTGAACATTAAATGCCTCCAAATAGTATTTAATTCACTTCCCGAGCCCCTGGAAGCATGAAAATCACTTTAAACATGCTAATTTTAGATCTAACACTGATGATCCACCTACAAATGTGAACTGACGTTCAAAAATAAAACATTTGAAAACGGACCATTTTCAACATTTCTGAAGCATGACGTAATGGGGGTGTGTTATCTCTTTTGTCGAAAATCAGCCGTTTTTGCTTGAACATTAAATGCCTCCAAATGGTATTTAATTAACTTCCCGGGGTGAAGAAACCCTTTTTGAGAACTCAGAGTGAGTAAATTGGCCATTTTCATGCACTTTTAACCATTCCATAAATCTTGTGTTTAGGGCCCCTGGAAGCATGAAAATCACTTTAAACATGCTAATTTTAGCTCTAACACTGATGATCCACCTACAAATGTGAACTGACGTTCAAAAATAAAACATTTGAAAACAGACCATTTTCCACATTTCTGAAGCATGACGTAATGGGGGGGTGTTATCTCTTTTGTCAAAAATCAGCCGTTTTTGCTTGATCATTAAATGCCTCCAAATAGTATTTAATTCACTTCCAGAGCCCCTGGAAGCATGAAAATCACTTTAAACATGCTAATTTTAGCTCTAACACTGATGATCAACCTACAAATGTGAACTGACTTTCAAAAATAAAACATTTGAAAACGGACCATTTTCCACATTTCTGAAGCATGACGTAATGGGGGGGTGTTATCTCTTTTGTCGAAAATCAGCCATTTTTGCTTGAACATTAAATGCCTCCAAATGGTATTTAATTAACTTCCCGGGGTGAAGAAACCCTTTTTGAGAACTCAGAGTGAGTAAATTGGCCATTTTCGTGCACTTTTAACCATTCCATAAATCTTGTGTTTAGGGCCCCTGGAAGACTGAAAATCACTTTAAACATGCTAATTTTAGCTCTAACACTGATACACCTACAAATGTGAACTGACGTTCAAAAATAAAACATTTGAAAACGGACCATTTTCCACATTTCTGAAGCATGACGTAATGGGGGGGTGTTATCTCTTTTGTCAAAAATCAGCCGTTTTTGCTTGAACATTAAATGCCTCCAAATAGTATTTAATTCACTTCCCGAGCCCCTGGAAGCATGAAAATCACTTTAAACATGCTAATTTTAGCTCTAACACTGATGATCCACCTTCAAATGTGAACTGACGTTCAAAAATAAAACATTTGAAAACTGACCATTTTCCACATTTCTAAAGCATGACGTAATGGGGGGGTGTTATCTCTTTTGTCAAAAATCAGCCGTTTTTGCTTGAACATTAAATACCTCCAAATGGTATTTAATTAACTTCCCGAGCCCCTGGAAGCATGAAAATCACTTTAAACATGCTAATTTTAGCTCTAACACTGATGATCCACCTACAAATGTGAACTGACGTTCAAAAATAAAACATTTGAAAACAGACCATTTTCCACATTTCTGAAGCATGACGTAATGGGGGGGTGTTATCTCTTTTGTCGAAAATCAGCCGTTTTTGCTGGAACATTAAATGCCTCCAAATGGTATTTAATTAACTTCCCGGGGTGAAGAAACCCTTTTTGAGAACTCAGAGTGAGTAAATTGGCCATTTTCATTCACTTTTAACCATTCCATAAATCTTGTGTTTAGGGCCCCTGGAAGCATGAAAATCACTTTAAACATGCTAATTTTAGCTCTAAAACTGATGATCCACCTACAAATGTGAACTGACGTTCAAAAATAAAACATTTGAAAACGGACCATTTTCCACATTTGTGAAGCATGACGTAATGGGGGGTGTTATCTCTTTTGTCGAAAATCAGGCGTTTTTGCTTGAACATTAAATGCCTCCAAATGGTATTTAATTCACTTCCCGAGCCCCTGGAAGCATGAAAATCACTTTAAACATGCTAATTTTAGCTCTAACAATGATGATCCACCTACAAATGTGAACTGACGTTCAAAAATAAAACATTTGAAAACGGACCATTTTCCACATTTCTGAAGCATGACGTAATGGGGGGGTGTTATCTCTTTTGTCGAAAATCAGCCGTTTTTGCTTGAACATTAAATGCCTCCAAATAGTATTTAATTCACTTCCCGAGCCCCTGGAAGCATGAAAATCACTTTAAACATGCTAATTTTAGATCTAACACTGATGATCCACCTACAAATGTGAACTGACGTTCAAAAATAAAACATTTGAAAACGGACCATTTTCAACATTTCTGAAGCATGACGTAATGGGGGGGTGTTATCTCTTTTGTCGAAAATCAGCCGTTTTTGCTTGAACATTAAATGCCTCCAAATGGTATTTAATTAACTTCCCGGGGTGAAGAAACCCTTTTTGAGAACTCAGAGTGAGTAAATTGGCCATTTTCATGCACTTTTAACCATTACATAAATCTTGTGTTTAGGGCCCCTGGAAGCATGAAAATCACTTTAAACATGCTAATTTTAGCTCTAACACTGATGATCCACCTACAAATGTGAACTGACGTTCAAAAATAAAATATTTGAAAACGGACCATTTTCCACATTTCTGAAGCATGACGTAATGGGGGGGTGTTATCTCTTTTGTCGAAAATCAGCCGTTTTTGCTTGAACATTAAATGCCTCCAAATGGTATTTAATTCACTTCCCGAGCCCCTGGAAGCATGAAAATCACTTTAAACATGCTAATTTTAGCTCTAACACTGATGATCCACCTACAAATGTGAACTGACGTTCAAAAATAAAACATTTGAAAACGGACCATTTTCTACATTTCTGAAGCATGACGTAATGGGGGGGTGTTATCTCTTTTGTCGAAAATCAGCCGTTTTTGCTGGAACATTAAATGCCTCCAAATGGTATTTAATTAACTTCCCGGGGTGAAGAAACCCTTTTTGAGAACTCAGAGTGAGTAAATTGGCCATTTTCATTCACTTTTAACCATTCCATAAATCTTGTGTTTAGGGCCCATGGAAGCATGAAAATCACTTTAAACATGCTAATTTTAGCTCTAAAACTGATGATCCACCTACAAATGTGAACTGACGTTCAAAAATAAAACATTTGAAAACGGACCATTTTCCACATTTCTGAAGCATGACGTAATGGGGGGGTGTTATCTCTTTTGTCGAAAATCAGCCGTTTTTGCTTGAACATTAAATGCCTCCAAATGGTATTTAATTCACTTCCCGAGCCCCTGGAAGCATGAAAATCACTTTAAACATGCTAATTTTAGCTCTAACACTGATGATCCACCTCCAAATGTGAACTGACGTTCAAAAATAAAACATTCGAAAACGGACCATTTTCCACATTTCTGAAGCATGACGTAATGGGGGGGTGTTATCTCTTTTGTCGAAAATCAGCCGTTTTTGCTTGAACATTAAATGCCTCCAAATGGTATTTAATTAACTTCCCGGGGTGAAGAAACCCTTTTTGAGAACTCAGAGTGAGTAAATTGGCCATTTTCATGCACTTTTAACCATTACATAAATCTTGTGTTTAGGGCCCCTGGAAGCATGAAAATCACTTTAAACATGCTAATTTTAGCTCTAACACTGATGATCCAGCTACAAATGTGAACTGACGTTCAAAAATAAAACATTTGAAAACGGACCATTTTTCACATTTCTGAAGCATGACGTAATGGGGGGTGGTATCTCTTTTGTCGAAAATCAGCCATTTTTGCTTGAACATTAAATGCCTGCAAATGGTATTTAATTAACTTCCCGAGCCCCTGGAAGCATGAAAATCACTTTAAACATGCTAATTTTAGCTCTAACACTGATGATCCACCTACAAATGTGACCTGACGTTCAAAAATAAAACATTTGAAAACAGACCATTTTCCACATTTCTGAAGCATGACGTAATGGGGGGGTGTTATCTCTTTTGTCAAAAATCAGCCGTTTTTGCTTGAACATTAAATGCCACCAAATAGTATTTAATTCACTTCCCGAGCCCCTGGAAGCATGAAAATCACTTTAAACATGCTAATTTTAGCTCTAACACTGATGATCCACCTACAAATGTGAACTGACGTTCAAAAATAAAACATTTGAAAATGGAACATTTTCCACATTTCTGAAGCATGACGTAATGGGGGGGTGTTATCTCTTTTGTCAAAAATCAGCCGTTTTTGCTTGATCATTAAATGCCTCCAAATAGTATTTAATTCACTTCCAGAGCCCCTGGAAGCATGAAAATCACTTTAAACATGCTAATTTTAGCTCTAACACTGATGATCAACCTACAAATGTGAACTGACGTTCAAAAATAAAACATTTGAAAACGGACCATTTTCCACATTTCTGAAGCATGACGTAATGGGGGGTGTTATCTCTTTTGTCGAAAATCAGCCGTTTTTGCTTGAACATTAAATGCCTCCAAATAGTATTTAATTCACTTCCCGAGCCCCTGGAAGCATGAAAATCACTTTAAACATGCTAATTTTAGCTCTAACACTGATGATCCACCTACAAATGTGAACTGACGTTCAAAAATAAAACATTTGAAAACGGACCATTTTCCACATTTCTGAAGCATGACGTAATGGGGGGGTGTTATCTCTTTTGTCAAAAATCAGGCGTTTTTGCTTGAACATTAAATGCCTCCAAATGGTATTTAATTAACTTCCTGAGCCCCTGGAAGCATGAAAATCACTTTAAACATGCTAATTTTAGCTCTAACACTGATGATCCACCTACAAATGTGAACTGACGTTCAAAAATAAAACATTTGAAAACGGACCATTTTCTACATTTCTGAAGCATGACGTAATGGGGGGGTGTTATCTCTTTTGTCGAAAATCAGCCGTTTTTGCTGGAACATTAAATGCCTCCAAATGGTATTTAATTAACTTCCCGGGGTGAAGAAACCCTTTTTGAGAACTCAGAGTGAGTAAATTGGCCATTTTCATTCACTTTTAACCATTCCATAAATCTTGTGTTTAGGGCCCCTGGAAGCATGAAAATCACTTTAAACATGCTAATTTTAGCTCTAAAACTGATGATCCACCTACAAATGTGAACTGACGTTCAAAAATAAAACATTTGAAAACGGACCATTTTCCACATTTGTGAAGCATGACGTAATGGGGGGTGTTATCTCTTTTGTCGAAAATCAGGCGTTTTTGCTTGAACATTAAATGCCTCCAAATGGTATTTAATTCACTTCCCGAGCCCCTGGAAGCATGAAAATCACTTTAAACATGCTAATTTTAGCTCTAACACTGATGATCCACCTACAAATGTGAACTGACGTTCAAAAATAAAACATTTGAAAATGGACCATTTTCCACATTTCTGAAGCATGACGTAATGGGGGGGTGTTATCTCTTTTGTCGAAAATCAGCCGTTTTTGCTTGAACATTAAATGCCTCCAAATAGTATTTAATTCACTTCCCGAGCCCCTGGAAGCATGAAAATCACTTTAAACATGCTAATTTTAGATCTAACACTGATGATCCACCTACAAATGTGAACTGACGTTCAAAAATAAAACATTTGAAAACGGACCATTTTCAACATTTCTGAAGCATGACGTAATGGGGGTGTGTTATCTCTTTTGTCGAAAATCAGCCGTTTTTGCTTGAACATTAAATGCCTCCAAATGGTATTTAATTAACTTCCCGGGGTGAAGAAACCCTTTTTGAGAACTCAGAGTGAGTAAATTGGCCATTTTCATGCACTTTTAACCATTCCATAAATCTTGTGTTTAGGGCCCCTGGAAGCATGAAAATCACTTTAAACATGCTAATTTTAGCTCTAACACTGATGATCCACCTACAAATGTGAACTGACGTTCAAAAATAAAACATTTGAAAACAGACCATTTTCCACATTTCTGAAGCATGACGTAATGGGGGGGTGTTATCTCTTTTGTCAAAAATCAGCCGTTTTTGCTTGATCATTAAATGCCTCCAAATAGTATTTAATTCACTTCCAGAGCCCCTGGAAGCATGAAAATCACTTTAAACATGCTAATTTTAGCTCTAACACTGATGATCAACCTACAAATGTGAACTGACTTTCAAAAATAAAACATTTGAAAACGGACCATTTTCCACATTTCTGAAGCATGACGTAATGGGGGGGTGTTATCTCTTTTGTCGAAAATCAGCCATTTTTGCTTGAACATTAAATGCCTCCAAATGGTATTTAATTAACTTCCCGGGGTGAAGAAACCCTTTTTGAGAACTCAGAGTGAGTAAATTGACCATTTTCGTGCACTTTTAACCATTCCATAAATCTTGTGTTTAGGGCCCCTGGAAGACTGAAAATCACTTTAAACATGCTAATTTTAGCTCTAACACTGATACACCTACAAATGTGAACTGACGTTCAAAAATAAAACATTTGAAAACGGACCATTTTCCACATTTCTGAAGCATGACGTAATGGGGGGGTGTTATCTCTTTTGTCAAAAATCAGCCGTTTTTGCTTGAACATTAAATGCCTCCAAATAGTATTTAATTCACTTCCCGAGCCCCTGGAAGCATGAAAATCACTTTAAACATGCTAATTTTAGCTCTAACACTGATGATCCACCTTCAAATGTGAACTGACGTTCAAAAATAAAACATTTGAAAACTGACCATTTTCCACATTTCTAAAGCATGACGTAATGGGGGGGTGTTATCTCTTTTGTCAAAAATCAGCCGTTTTTGCTTGAACATTAAATACCTCCAAATGGTATTTAATTAACTTCCCGAGCCCCTGGAAGCATGAAAATCACTTTAAACATGCTAATTTTAGCTCTAACACTGATGATCCACCTACAAATGTGAACTGACGTTCAAAAATAAAACATTTGAAAACAGACCATTTTCCACATTTCTGAAGCATGACGTAATGGGGGGGTGTTATCTCTTTTGTCGAAAATCAGCCGTTTTTGCTGGAACATTAAATGCCTCCAAATGGTATTTAATTAACTTCCCGGGGTGAAGAAACCCTTTTTGAGAACTCAGAGTGAGTAAATTGGCCATTTTCATTCACTTTTAACCATTCCATAAATCTTGTGTTTAGGGCCCCTGGAAGCATGAAAATCACTTTAAACATGCTAATTTTAGCTCTAAAACTGATGATCCACCTACAAATGTGAACTGACGTTCAAAAATAAAACATTTGAAAACGGACCATTTTCCACATTTGTGAAGCATGACGTAATGGGGGGTGTTATCTCTTTTGTCGAAAATCAGGCGTTTTTGCTTGAACATTAAATGCCTCCAAATGGTATTTAATTCACTTCCCGAGCCCCTGGAAGCATGAAAATCACTTTAAACATGCTAATTTTAGCTCTAACACTGATGATCCACCTACAAATGTGACCTGACGTTCAAAAATAAAACATTTGAAAACAGACCATTTTCCACATTTCTGAAGCATGACGTAATGGGGGGGTGTTATCTCTTTTGTCGAAAATCAGCCGTTTTTGCTTGAACATTAAATGCCTCCAAATAGTATTTAATTCACTTCCCGAGCCCCTGGAAGCATGAAAATCACTTTAAACATGCTAATTTTAGCTCTAACACTGATGATCCACCTACAAATGTGAACTGACGTTCAAAAATAAAACATTTGAAAACGGACCATTTTCCACATTTCTGAAGCATGACGTAATGGGGGGGTGTTATCTCTTTTGTCAAAAATCAGCCGTTTTTGCTTGAACATTAAATGCCTCCAAATGGTATTTAATTAACTTCCTGAGCCCCTGGAAGCATGAAAATCACTTTAAACATGCTAATTTTAGCTCTAACACTGATGATCCACCTACAAATGTGAACTGACGTTCAAAAATAAAACATTTGAAAATGGACCATTTTCTACATTTCTGAAGCATGACGTAATGGGGGGGTGTTATCTCTTTTGTCGAAAATCAGCCGTTTTTGCTGGAACATTAAATGCCTCCAAATGGTATTTAATTAACTTCCCGGGGTGAAGAAACCCTTTTTGAGAACTCAGAGTGAGTAAATTGGCCATTTTCATTCACTTTTAACCATTCCATAAATCTTGTGTTTAGGGCCCCTGGAAGCATGAAAATCACTTTAAACATGCTAATTTTAGCTCTAAAACTGATGATCCACCTACAAATGTGAACTGACGTTCAAAAATAAAACATTTGAAAACGGACCATTTTCCACATTTGTGAAGCATGACGTAATGGGGGGTGTTATCTCTTTTGTCGAAAATCAGGCGTTTTTGCTTGAACATTAAATGCCTCCAAATGGTATTTAATTCACTTCTCGAGCCCCTGGAAGCATGAAAATCACTTTAAACATGCTAATTTTAGCTCTAACACTGATGATCCACCTACAAATGTGAACTGACGTTCAAAAATAAAACATTTGAAAATGGACCATTTTCCACATTTCTGAAGCATGACGTAATGGGGGGGTGTTATCTCTTTTGTCGAAAATCAGCCGTTTTTGCTTGAACATGAAATGCCTCCAAATAGTATTTAATTCACTTCCCGAGCCCCTGGAAGCATGAAAATCACTTTAAACATGCTAATTTTAGATCTAACACTGATGATCCACCTACAAATGTGAACTGACGTTCAAAAATAAAACATTTGAAAACGGACCATTTTCAACATTTCTGAAGCATGACGTAATGGGGGTGTGTTATCTCTTTTGTCGAAAATCAGCCGTTTTTGCTTGAACATTAAATGCCTCCAAATGGTATTTAATTAACTTCCCGGGGTGAAGAAACCCTTTTTGAGAACTCAGAGTGAGTAAATTGGCCATTTTCATGCACTTTTAACCATTCCATAAATCTTGTGTTTAGGGCCCCTGGAAGCATGAAAATCACTTTAAACATGCTAATTTTAGCTCTAACACTGATGATCCACCTACAAATGTGAACTGACGTTCAAAAATAAAACATTTGAAAACAGACCATTTTCCACATTTCTGAAGCATGACGTAATGGGGGGGTGTTATCTCTTTTGTCAAAAATCAGCCGTTTTTGCTTGAACATTAAATGCCTCCAAATAGTATTTAATTCACTTCCCGAGCCCCTGGAAGCATGAAAATCACTTTAAACATGCTAATTTTAGCTCTAACACTGATGATCCACCTACAAATGTGAACTGACGTTCAAAAATAAAACATTTGAAAATGGACCATTTTCCACATTTCTGAAGCATGACGTAATGGGGGGGTGTTATCTCTTTTGTCAAAAATCAGCCGTTTTTGCTTGATCATTAAATGCCTCCAAATAGTATTTAATTCACTTCCAGAGCCCCTGGAAGCATGAAAATCACTTTAAACATGCTAATTTTAGCTCTAACACTGATGATCAACCTACAAATGTGAACTGACTTTCAAAAATAAAACATTTGAAAACGGACCATTTTCCACATTTCTGAAGCATGACGTAATGGGGGGGTGTTATCTCTTTTGTCAAAAATCAGCCGTTTTTGCTTGAACATTAAATGCCTCCAAATAGTATTTAATTCACTTCCCGAGCCCCTGGAAGCATGAAAATCACTTTAAACATGCTAATTTTAGCTCTAACACTGATGATCCACCTTCAAATGTGAACTGACGTTCAAAAATAAAACATTTGAAAACTGACCATTTTCCACATTTCTAAAGCATGACGTAATGGGGGGGTGTTATCTCTTTTGTCAAAAATCAGCCGTTTTTGCTTGAACATTAAATGCCTCCAAATGGTATTTAATTAACTTCCCGAGCCCCTGGAAGCATGAAAATCACTTTAAACATGCTAATTTTAGCTCTAACACTGATGATCCACCTACAAATGTGAACTGACGTTCAAAAATAAAACATTTGAAAACAGACCATTTTCCACATTTCTGAAGCATGACGTAATGGGGGGGGTGTTATCTCTTTTGTCGAAAATCAGCCGTTTTTGCTGGAACATTAAATGCCTCCAAATGGTATTTAATTAACTTCCCGGGGTGAAGAAACCCTTTTTGAGAACTCAGAGTGAGTAAATTGGCCATTTTCATTCACTTTTAACCATTCCATAAATCTTGTGTTTAGGGCCCCTGGAAGCATGAAAATCACTTTAAACATGCTAATTTTAGCTCTAAAACTGATGATCCACCTACAAATGTGAACTGACGTTCAAAAATAAAACATTTGAAAACGGACCATTTTCCACATTTGTGAAGCATGACGTAATGGGGGGTGTTATCTCTTTTGTCGAAAATCAGGCGTTTTTGCTTGAACATTAAATGCCTCCAAATGGTATTTAATTCACTTCCCGAGCCCCTGGAAGCATGAAAATCACTTTAAACATGCTAATTTTAGCTCTAACACTGATGATCCACCTACAAATGTGAACTGACGTTCAAAAATAAAACATTTGAAAACGGACCATTTTCCACATTTCTGAAGCATGACGTAATGGGGGGGTGTTATCTCTTTTGTCGAAAATCAGCCGTTTTTGCTTGAACATTAAATGCCTCCAAATAGTATTTAATTCACTTCCCGAGCCCCTGGAAGCATGAAAATCACTTTAAACATGCTAATTTTAGATCTAACACTGATGATCCACCTACAAATGTGAACTGACGTTCAAAAATAAAACATTTGAAAACGGACCATTTTCAACATTTCTGAAGCATGACGTAATGGGGGGGTGTTATCTCTTTTGTCGAAAATCAGCCGTTTTTGCTTTAACATTAAATGCCTCCAAATGGTATTTAATTCACTTCCCGAGCCCCTGGAAGCATGAAAATCACTTTAAACATGCTAATTTTAGATCTAACACTGATGATCCACCTACAAATGTGAACTGACGTTCAAAAATAAAACATTTGAAAACGGACCATTTTCTACATTTCTGAAGCATGACGTAATGGGGGGGTGTTATCTCTTTTGTCGAAAATCAGCCGTTTTTGCTTGAACATTAAATGCCTCCAAATGGTATTTAATTAACTTTAAGGGGTGAAGAAACCCTTTTTGAGAACTCAGAGTGAGTAAATTGGCCATTTTCATGCACTTTTAACCATTACATAAATCTTGTGTTTAGGGCCCCTGGAAGCATGAAAATCACTTTAAACATGCTAATTTTAGCTCTAACACTGATGATCCACCTACAAATGTGAACTGACGTTCAAAAATAAAACATTTGAAAACGGACCATTTTCCACATTTCTGAAGCATGACGTAATGGGGGGGTGTTATCTCTTTTGTCGAAAATCAGCCGTTTTTGCTTGAACATTAAATGCCTCCAAATGGTATTTAATTAACTTCCCGGGGTGAAGAAACCCTTTTTGAGAACTCAGAGTGAGTAAATTGGCCATTTTCATGCACTTTTAACCATTACATAAATCTTGTGTTTAGGGCCCCTGGAAGCATGAAAATCACTTTAAACATGCTAATTTTAGCTCTAACACTGATGATCCACCTACAAATGTGAACTGACGTTCAAAAATAAAACATTTGAAAACGGACCATTTTCCACATTTCTGAAGCATGACGTAATGGGGGGGTGTTATCTCTTTTGTCGAAAATCAGCCGTTTTTGCTTGAACATTAAATGCCTCCAAATAGTATTTAATTCACTTCCCGAGCCCCTGGAAGCATGAAAATCACTTTAAACATGCTAATTTTAGATCTAACACTGATGATCCACCTACAAATGTGAACTGACGTTCAAAAATAAAACATTTGAAAACGGACCATTTTCAACATTTTTGAAGCATGACGTAATGGGGGGGTGTTATCTCTTTTGTCGAAAATCAGCCGTTTTTGCTTGAACATTAAATGCCTCCAAATGGTATTTAATTAACTTCCCGAGCCCCTGGAAGCATGAAAATCACTTTAAACATGCTAATTTTAGCTCTAACACTGATGATCCACCTACAAATGTGAACTGACGTTCAAAAATAAAACATTTGAAAACGGACTATTTTCCACATTTCTGAAGCATGACGTAATGGGGGGGTGTTATCTCTTTCGTCGAAAATCAGCCATTTTTGCTTGAACATTAAATGCCTCCAAATGGATTTAATTAACTTCTCGGGGTGAAGAAACCCTTTTTGAGTACTCAGAGTAAGTAAATTGGCCATTTTCATGCACTTTTAACCATTCCATAAATCTTGTGTTTAGGGCCCCTGGAAGCATGAAAATCACTTTAAACATGCTAATTTTAGCTCTAACACTGATGATCCAGCTACAAATGTGAACTGACGTTCAAAAATAAAACATTTGAAAACGGACCATTTTTCACATTTCTGAAGCATGACGTAATGGGGGGTGGTATCTCTTTTGTCGAAAATCAGCCATTTTTGCTTGAACATTAAATGCCTCCAAATGGTATTTAATTAACTTCCCGAGCCCCTGGAAGCATGAAAATCACTTTAAACATGCTAATTTTAGCTCTAACACTGATGATCCACCTACAAATGTGACCTGACGTTCAAAAATAAAACATTTGAAAACAGACCATTTTCCACATTTCTGAAGCATGACGTAATGGGGGGGTGTTATCTCTTTTGTCAAAAATCAGCCGTTTTTGCTTGAACATTAAATGCCTCCAAATAGTATTTAATTCACTTCCCGAGCCCCTGGAAGCATGAAAATCACTTTAAACATGCTAATTTTAGCTCTAACACTGATGATCCACCTACAAATGTGAACTGACGTTCAAAAATAAAACATTTGAAAATGGACCATTTTCCACATTTCTGAAGCATGACGTAATGGGGGGGTGTTATCTCTTTTGTCAAAAATCAGCCGTTTTTGCTTGATCATTAAATGCCTCCAAATAGTATTTAATTCACTTCCAGAGCCCCTGGAAGCATGAAAATCACTTTAAACATGCTAATTTTAGCTCTAACACTGATGATCCACCTACAAATGTGAACTGACGTTCAAAAATAAAACATTTGAAAACGGACCATTTTCTACATTTCTGAAGCATGACGTAATGGGGGGGTGTTATCTCTTTTTTCGAAAATCAGCCGTTTTTGCTGGAACATTAAATGCCTCCAAATGGTATTTAATTAACTTCCCGGGGTGAAGAAACCCTTTTTGAGAACTCAGAGTGAGTAAATTGGCCATTTTCATTCACTTTTAACCATTCCATAAATCTTGTGTTTAGGGCCCATGGAAGCATGAAAATCACTTTAAACATGCTAATTTTAGCTCTAAAACTGATGATCCACCTACAAATGTGAACTGACGTTCAAAAATAAAACATTTGAAAACGAACCATTTTCCACATTTCTGAAGCATGACGTAATGGGGGGTGTTATCTCTTTTGTCGAAAATCAGGCGTTTTGCTTGAACATTAAATGCCTCCAAATGGTATTTAATTCACTTCCCGAGCCCCTGGAAGCATGAAAATCACTTTAAACATGCTAATTTTAGCTCTAACACTGATGATCCACCTACAAATGTAAACTGACGTTCAAAAATAAAACATTTGAAAACGGACCATTTTCCACATTTCTGAAGCATGACGTAATGGGGGGGTGTTATCTCTTTTGTCGAAAATCAGCCGTTTTTGCTTGAACATTAAATGCCTCCAAATAGTATTTAATTGACTTCCCGAGCCCCTGGAAGCATGAAAATCACTTTAAACATGCTAATTTTAGATCTAACACTGATGATCCACCTACAAATGTGAACTGACGTTCAAAAATAAAACATTTGAAAACGGACCATTTTTCACATTTCTGAAGCATGACGTAATGGGGGGGTGTTATCTCTTTTGTCGAAAATCAGCCGTTTTTGCTTGAACATTAAATGCCTCCAAATGGTATTTAATTAACTTCCCGGGGTGAAGAAACCCTTTTTGAGAACTCAGAGTGAGTAAATTGGCCATTTTCATGCACTTTTAACCATTACATAAATCTTGTGTTTAGGGCCCCTGGAAGCATGAAAATCACTTTAAACATGCTAATTTTAGCTCTAACACTGATGATCCACCTACAAATGTGAACTGACGTTCAAAAATAAAACATTTGAAAACTGACCATTTTCCACATTTCTGAAGCATGACGTAATGGGGAGGTGTTATCTCTTTTGTCGAAAATCAGCCGTTTTTGCTTGAACATTAAATGCCTCCAAATGGTATTTAATTCACTTCCCGAGCCCCTGGAAGCATGAAAATCACTTTAAACATGCTAATTTTAGCTCTAACACTGATGATCCACCTACAAATGTGAACTGACGTTCAAAAATAAAACATTTGAAAACGGACCATTTTCCACATTTCTGAAGCATGACGTAATGGGGGGGTGTTATCTCTTTCGTCGAAAATCAGCCATTTTTGCTTGAACATTAAATGCCTCCAAATGGTATTTAATTAACTTCTCGGGGTGAAGAAACCCTTTTTGAGTACTCAGAGTGAGTAAATTGGCCATTTTCATGCACTTTTAACCATTCCATAAATCTTGTGTTTAGGGCCCCTGGAAGCATGAAAATCACTTTAAACATGCTAATTTTAGCTCTAACACTGATGATCCAGCTACAAATGTGAACTGACGTTCAAAAATAAAACATTTGAAAACGGACCATTTTTCACATTTCTGAAGCATGACGTAATGGGGGGTGGTATCTCTTTTGTCGAAAATCAGCCATTTTTGCTTGAACATTAAATGCCTCCAAATGGTATTTAATTAACTTCCCGAGCCCCTGGAAGCATGAAAATCACTTTAAACATGCTAATTTTAGCTCTAACACTGATGATCCACCTACAAATGTGACCTGACGTTCAAAAATAAAACATTTGAAAACAGACCATTTTCCACATTTCTGAAGCATGACGTAATGGGGGGGTGTTATCTATTTTGTCAAAAATCAGCCGTTTTTGCTTGAACATTAAATGCCTCCAAATAGTATTTAATTCACTTCCCGAGCCCCTGGAAGCATGAAAATCACTTTAAACATGCTAATTTTAGCTCTAACACTGATGATCCACCTACAAATGTGAACTGACGTTCAAAAATAAAACATTTGAAAATGGACCATTTTCCACATTTCTGAAGCATGACGTAATGGGGGGGGTGTTATCTCTTTTGTCAAAAATCAGCCGTTTTTGCTTGATCATTAAATGCCTCCAAATAGTATTTAATTCACTTCCAGAGCCCCTGGAAGCATGAAAATCACTTTAAACATGCTAATTTTAGCTCTAACACTGATGATCCACCTACAAATGTGAACTGACGTTCAAAAATAAAACATTTGAAAACGGACCATTTTCCACATTTCTGAAGCATGACGTAATGGGGGGGTGTTATCTCTTTTGTCGAAAATCAGCCGTTTTTGCTTGAACATTAAATGCCTCCATAGTATTTAATTCACTTCCCGAGCCCCTGGAAGCATGAAAATCACTTTAAACATGCTAATTTTAGCTCTAACACTGATGATCCACCTACAAATGTGAACTGACGTTCAAAAATAAAACATTTGAAAACTGACCATTTTCCACATTTCTGAAGCATGACGTAATGGGGGGGTGTTATCTCTTTTGTCAAAAATCAGCCGTTTTTGCTTGAACATTAAATGCCTCCAAATGGTATTTAATTAACTTCCCGAGCCCCTGGAAGCATGAAAATCACTTTAAACATGCTAATTTTAGCTCTAACACTGATGATCCACCTACAAATGTGAACTGACGTTCAAAAATAAAACATTTGAAAACAGACCATTTTCCACATTTCTGAAGCATGACGTAATGGGGGGTGTTATCTCTTTTGTCGAAAATCAGCCATTTTTGCTGGAACATTAAATGCCTCCAAATGTATTTAATTAACTTCCCGGGGTGAAGAAACCCTTTTTGAGAACTCAGAGTGAGTAAATTGGCCTTTTTCATTCACTTTTAACCATTCCATAAATCTTGTGTTTAGGGCCCCTGGAAGCATGAAAATCACTTTAAACATGCTAATTTTAGCTCTAACACTGATGATCCACCTACAAATGTGACCTGACGTTCAAAAATAAAACATTTGAAAACAGACCATTTTCCACATTTCTGAAGCATGACGTAATGGGGGGGTGTTATCTCTTTTGTCAAAAATCAGCCGTTTTTGCTTGAACAATAAATGCCTCCAAATAGTATTTAATTCACTTCCCGAGCCCCTGGAAGCATGAAAATCACTTTAAACATGCTAATTTTAGGTCTAACACTGATGATCCACCTACAAATGTGAACTGACGTTCAAAATAAAACATTTGAAAATGGACCATTTTCCACATTTCTGAAGCATGACGTAATGGGGGGGTGTTATCTCTTTTGTCAAAAATCAGCCATTTTTGCTTGATCATTAAATGCCTCCAAATAGTATTTAATTCACTTCCAGAGCCCCTGGAAGCATGAAAATCACTTTAAACATGCTAATTTTAGCTCTAACACTGATGATCGACCTACAAATGTGAACTGACGTTCAAAAATAAAACATTTGAAAACGGACCATTTTCCACATTTCTGAAGCATGACGTAATGGGGGGGTGTTATCTCTTTTGTCGAAAATCAGCCGTTTTTGCTTGAACATTAAATGCCTCCAAATAGTATTTAATTCACTTCCTGAGCCCCTGGAAGCATGAAAATCACTTTAAACATGCTAATTTTAGCTCTAACACTGATGATCCACCTACAAATGTGAACTGACGTTCAAAAATAAAACATTTGAAAACGGACCATTTTCCACATTTCTGAAGCATGACGTAATGGGGGGGTGTTATCTCTTTTGTCAAAAATCAGCCGTTTTTGCTTGAACATTAAATGCCTCCAAATGGTATTTAATTAACTTCCCGAGCCCCTGGAAGCATGAAAATCACTTTAAACATGTTAATTTTAGCTCTAACACTGATGATCCACCTACAAATGTGAACTGACGTTCAAAAATAAAACATTTGAAAACGGACCATTTTCTACATTTCTGAAGCATGACGTAATGGGGGGTGTTATCTCTTTTGTCGAAAATCAGCCGTGTTTGCTGGAACATTAAATGCCTCCAAACGGTATTTAATTAACTTCCCGGGGTGAAGAAACCCTTTTTGAGAACTCAGAGTGAGTAAATTGGCCATTTTCATTCACTTTTAACCATTCCATAAATCTTGTGTTTAGGGCCCCTGGAAGCATGAAAATCACTTTAAACATGCTAATTTTAGCTCTAAAACTGATGATCCACCTACAAATGTGAACTGACGTTCAAAAATAAAACATTTGAAAACGGACCATTTTCCACATTTCTGAAGCATGACGTAATGGGGGGTGTTATCTCTTTTGTCGAAAATCAGGCGTTTTTGCTTGAACATTAAATGCCTCCAAATGGTATTTAATTCACTTCCCGAGCCCCTGGAAGCATGAAAATCACTTTAAACATGCTAATTTTAGATCTAACACTGATGATCCACCTACAAATGTGAACTGACGTTCAAAAATAAAACATTTGAAAACGGACCATTTTCAACATTTCTGAAGCATGACGTAATGGGGGGTGTTATCTCTTTTGTCGAAAATCAGCCGTTTTTGCTTGAACATTAAATGCCTCCAAATGGTATTTAATTAACTTCCCGGGGTGAAGAAACCCTTTTTGAGAACTCAGAGTGAGTAAATTGGCCATTTTCATGCACTTTTAACCATTCCATAAATCTTGTGTTTAGGGCCTCTGGAAGCATGAAAATCACTTTAAACATGCTAATTTTAGCTCTAACACGGATGATCCACCTACAAATGTGAACTGACGTTCAAAAATAAAACATTTGAAAACGGACCATTTTCCACATTTCTGAAGCATGACGTAATGGGGGGGTGTTATCTCTTTTGTCGAAAATCAGCCGTTTTTGCTTGAACATTAAATGCCTCCAAATGGTATTTAATTCACTTCCCGAGCCCCTGGAAGCACGAAAATCACTTTAAACATGCTAATTTTAGCTCTAACACTGATGATCCACCTACAAATGTGAACTGACGTTCAAAAATAAAACATTTGAAAACGGACCATTTTCCACATTTCTGAAGCATGACGTAATGGGGGGGTGTTATCTCTTTCGTCGAAAATCAGCCATTTTTGCTTGAACATTAAATGCCTCCAAATGGTATTTAATTAACTTCTCGGGGTGAAGAAACCCTTTTTGAGTACTCAGAGTGAGTAAATTGGCCATTTTCATGCACTTTTAACCATTCCATAAATCTTGTGTTTAGGGCCCCTGGAAGCATGAAAATCACTTTAAACATGCTAATTTTAGCTCTAACACTGATGATCCAGCTACAAATGTGAACTGACGTTCAAAAATAAAACATTTGAAAACGGACCATTTTTCACATTTCTGAAGCATGACGTAATGGGGGGTGGTATCTCTTTTGTCGAAAATCAGCCATTTTTGCTTGAACATTAAATGCCTCCAAATGGTATTTAATTAACTTCCCGAGCCCCTGGAAGCATGAAAATCACTTTAAACATGCTAATTTTAGCTCTAACACTGATGATCAACCTACAAATGTGACCTGACGTTCAAAAATAAAACATTTGAAAACAGACCATTTTCCACATTTCTGAAGCATGACGTAATGGGGGGGTGTTATCTCTTTTGTCAAAAATCAGCCGTTTTTGCTTGAACATTAAATGCCTCCAAATAGTATTTAATTCACTTCCCGAGCCCCTGGAAGCATGAAAATCACTTTAAACATGCTAATTTTAGCTCTAACACTGATGATCCACCTACAAATGTGAACTGACGTTCAAAAATAAAACATTTGAAATGGACCATTTTCCACATTTCTGAAGCATGACGTAATAGGGGGGTGTTATCTCTTTTGTCAAAAATCAGCCGTTTTTGCTTGATCATTAAATGCCTCCAAATAGTATTTAATTCACTTCCAGAGCCCCTGGAAGCATGAAAATCACTTTAAACATGCTAATTTTAGCTCTAACACTGATGATCCACCTACAAATGTGAACTGACGTTCAAAAATAAAACATTTGAAAACGGACCATTTTGAACATTTCTGAAGCATGACGTAATGGGGGGGTGTTATCTCTTTTGTCGAAAATCAGTTGTTTTTGCTTGAACATTAAATGCCTCCAAATGGTATTTAATTAACTTCCCGAGCCCCTGGAAGCATGAAAATCACTTTAAACATGCTAATTTTAGCTCTAACACTGATGATCCACCTACAAATGTGAACTGACGTTCAAAAATAAAACATTTGAAAACGGACCATTTTCTACATTTCTGAAGCATGATGTAATGGGGGGGTGTTATCTCTTTTGTCGAAAATCAGCCGTTTTTGCTGGAACATTAAATGCCTCCAAATGGTATTTAATTAACTTCCCGGGGTGAAGAAACCCTTTTTGAGAACTCAGAGTGAGTAAATTGGCCATTTTCATGCACTTTTAACCATTCCATAAATCTTGTGTTTAGGGCCCCTGGAAGACTGAAAATCACTTTAAACATGCTAATTTTAGCTCTAACACTGATGATCCACCTACAAATGTGAACTGACGTTCAAAAATAAAACATTTGAAAACGGACCATTTTCCACATTTCTGAAGCATGACGTAATGGGGGGGTGTTATCTCTTTTGTCGAAAATCAGCCGTTTTTGCTTGAACATTAAATGCCTCCAAATGGTATTTAATTAACTTCCCGAGCCCCTGGAAGCATGAAAATCACTTTAAACATGCTAATTTTAGCTCTAACACTGATGATCCACCTACAAATGTGAACTGACGTTCAAAAATAAAACATTTGAAAACGGACCATTTTCTACATTTTTGAAGCATGACGTAATGGGGGGTGTTATCTCTTTTGTCGAAAATCAGCCGTTTTTGCTTGAACATTAAATGCCTCCAAATGGTATTTAATTCACTTCCCGAGCCCCTGGAAGCATGAAAATCACTTTAAACATGCTAATTTTAGCTCTAACACTGATGACCCACCTACAAATGTGAACTGACGTTCAAAAATAAAACATTCGAAAACGGACAATTTTCCACATTTCTGAAGCATGACGTAATGGGGGGGGTGTTATCTCTTTTGTCGAAAATCAGCCATTTTTGCTTGAACATTAAATGCCTCCAAATGGTATTTAATTAACTTCTCGGGGTGAAGAAACCCTTTTTGAGTACTCAGAGTGAGTAAATTGGCCATTTTCATGCACTTTTAACCATTCCATAAATCTTCTGTTTAGGGCCCCTGGAAGCATGAAAATCACTTTAAACATGCTAATTTTAGCTCTAACACTGATGATCCAGCTACAAATGTGAACTGACGTTCAAAAATAAAACATTTGAAAACGGACCATTTTCCACATTTCTGAAGCATGACGTAATGGGGGGTGGTATCTCTTTTGTCGAAAATCAGCCATTTTTGCTTGAACATTAAATGCCTCCAAATGGTATTTAATTAACTTCCCGAGCCCCTGGAAGCATGAAAATCACTTTAAACATGCTAATTTTAGCTCTAACACTGATGATCCACCTACAAATGTGACCTGACGTTCAAAAATAAAACATTTAAAAACGGACCATTTTCCACATTTCTGAAGCATGACGTAATGGGGGGGTGTTATCTCTTTTGTCAAAAATCAGCCGTTTTTGCTTGAACATTAAATGCCTCCAAATAGTATTTAATTCACTTCCCGAGCCCCTGGAAGCATGAAAATCACTTTAAACATGCCAATTTTAGCTCTAAAACTGATGATCCACCTACAAATGTGAACTGACGTTCAAAAATAAAACATTTGAAAACGGACCATTTTCCAAATTTCTGAAGCATGACGTAATGGGGGGTGTTATCTCTTTTGTCGAAAATCAGGCGTTTTTGCTTGAACATTAAATGCCTCCAAATGGTATTTAATTCACTTCCCGAGCCCCTGGAAGCATGAAAATCACTTTAAACATGCTAATTTTAGCTCTAACACTGATGATCCACCTACAAATGTGAACTGACGTTCAAAAATAAAACATTTGAAAACGGACCATTTTAAACATTTCTGAAGCATGACGTAATGGGGGGGTGTTATCTCTTTTGTCGAAAATCAGCCGTTTTTGCTTGAACATTAAATGCCTCCAAATGGTATTTAATTCACTTCCCGAGCCCCTGGAAGCATGAAAATCACTTTAAACATGCTAATTTTAGCTCTAACACTGATGATCCACCTACAAATGTGAACTGACGTTCAAAAATAAAACATTTGAAAACGGACCATTTTCTACATTTTTGAAGCATGACGTAATGGGGGGGTGTTATCTCTTTTGTCGAAAATCAGCCGTTTTTGCTTGAACATTAAATGCCTCCAAATGGTATTTAATTCACTTCCCGAGCCCCTGGAAGCATGAAAATCACTTTAAACATGCTAATTTTAGCTCTAACACTGATGATCCACCTACAAATGTGAACTGACGTTCAAAAATAAAACATTTGAAAACGGACCATTTTCCACATTTCTGAAGCATGACGTAATGGGGGGGGTGTTATCTCTTTTGTCGAAAATCAGCCATTTTTGCTTGAACATTAAATGCCTCCAAATGGTATTTAATTAACTTCTCGGGGTGAAGAAACCCTTTTTGAGTACTCAGAGTGAGTAAATTGGCCATTTTCATGCACTTTTAACCATTCCATAAATCTTGTGTTTAGGGCCCCTGGAAGCATGAAAATCACTTTAAACATGCTAATTTTAGCTCTAACACTGATGATCCAGCTACAAATGTGAACTGACGTTCAAAAATAAAACATTTGAAAACGGACCATTTTCCACATTTCTGAAGCATGACGTAATGGGGGGTGGTATCTCTTTTGTTGAAAATCAGCCATTTTTGCTTGAACATTAAATGCCTCCAAATGGTATTTAATTAACTTCCCGAGCCCCTGGAAGCATGAAAATCACTTTAAACATGCTAATTTTAGCTCTAACACTGATGATCCACCTACAAATGTGACCTGACGTTCAAAAATAAAACATTTAAAAACGGACCATTTTCCACATTTCTGAAGCATGACGTAATGGGGGGATGTTATCTCTTTTGTCAAAAATCAGCCGTTTTTGCTTGAACATTAAATGCCTCCAAGTAGTATTTAATTCACTTCCCGAGCCCCTGGAAGCATGAAAATCACTTTAAACATGCTAATTTTAGCTCTAACACTGATGATCCACCTACAAATGTGAACTGACGTTCAAAAATAAAACATTTGAAAATGGACCATTTTCCACATTTCTGAAGCGTGACGTAATGGGGGGGTGTTATCTCTTTTGTCAAAAATCAGCCGTTTTTGCTTGAACATTAAATGCCTCCAAATAGTATTTAATTCACTTCCAGAGCCCCTGGAAGCATGAAAATCACTTTAAACATGCTAATTTTAGCTCTAACACTGATGATCAACCTACAAATGTGAACTGACGTTCAAAAATAAAACATTTGAAAACGGACCATTTTCCACATTTCTGAAGCATGACGTAATGGGGGGGTGTTATCTCTTTTGTCGAAAATCAGCCATTTTTGCTTGAGCATTAAATGCCTCCAAATGGTATTTAATTAACTTCCCGGGGTGAAGAAACCCTTTTTGAGAACTCAGAGTGAGTAAATTGGCCATTTTCGTGCACTTTTAACCATTCCATAAATCTTGTGTTTAGGGCCCCTGGAAGACTGAAAATCACTTTAAACATGCTAATTTTAGCTCTAACACTGATGATCCACCTACAAATGTGAACTGACGTTCAAAAATAAAACATTTGAAAACGGACCATTTTCCACATTTCTGAAGCATGACGTAATGGGGGGGTGTTATCTCTTTTGTCAAAAATCAGCCGTTTTTGCTTGAACATTAAATGCCTCCAAATAGTATTTAATTCACTTCCCGAGCCCCTGGAAGCATGAAAATCACTTTAAACATGCTAATTTTAGCTCTAACACTGATGATCCACCTACAAATGTGAACTGACTTTCAAAAATAAAACATTTGAAAATGGACCATTTTCCACATTTCTGAAGCATGACGTAATGGGGGGTGTTATCTCTTTTGTCAAAAATCAGCCATTTTTGCTTGAACATTAAATGCCTCCAAATGGTATTTAATTAACTTCCCGAGCCCCTGGAAGCATGAAAATCACTTTAAACATGCTAATTTTAGCTCTAACACTGATGATCCACCTACAAATGTGAACTGACGTTCAAAAATAAAACATTTGAAAACGGACCATTTTCTACATTTCTGAAGCATGACGTAATGGGGGGGTGTTATCTCTTTTGTCGAAAATCAGCCGTTTTTGCTGGAACATTAAATGCCTCCAAATGGTATTTAATTAACTTCCCGGGGTGAAGAAACCCTTTTTGAGAACTCAGAGTGAGTAAATTGGCCATTTTCATTCACTTTTAGCCATTCCATAAATCTTGTGTTTAGGGCCCCTGGAAGCATGAAAATCACTTTAAACATGCTAATTTTAGCTCTAACACTGATGATCCACCTACAAATGTGAACTGACGTTCAAAAATAAAACATTTGAAAACGGACCCTTTTCCACATTTCTGAAGCATGACGTAATGGGGGGGTGTTATCTCTTTTGTCGAAAATCAGCCGTTTTTGCTTGAACATTAAATGCCTCCAAATAGTATTTAATTCACTTCCCGAGCCCCTGGAAGCATGAAAATCACTTTAAACATGCTAATTTTAGCTCTAACACTGATGATCCACCTACAAATGTGAACTGACGTTCAAAAATAAAACATTTGAAAACGGACCATTTTGAACATTTCTGAAGCATGACGTAATGGGGGGGTGTTATCTCTTGTCGAAAATCAGCCGTTTTTGCTTGAACCTTAAATGCCTCCAAATGGTATTTAATTAACTTCCCGAGCCCCTGGAAGCATGAAAATCACTTTAAACATGCTAATTTTAGCTCTAACACTGATGATCCACCTACAAATGTGAACTGACGTTCAAAAATAAAACATTTGAAAACGGACCATTTTCTACATTTCTGAAGCATGATGTAATGGGGGGGTGTTATCTCTTTTGTCGAAAATCAGCCGTTTTTGCTGGAACATTAAATGCCTCCAAATGGTATTTAATTAACTTCCCGGGGTGAAGAAACCCTTTTTGAGAACTCAGAGTGAGTAAATTGGCCATTTTCATGCACTTTTAACCATTCCACAAATCTTGTGTTTAGGGCCCCTGGAAGCATGAAAATCACTTTAAACATGCTAATTTTAGCTCTAACACTGATGATCCACCTACAAATGTGAACTGACGTTCAAAAATAAAACATTTGAAAACGGACCATTTTCCACATTTCTGAAGCATGACGTAATGGGGGGGTGTTATCTCTTTTGTCAAAAATCAGCCGTTTTTGCTTGAACATTAAATGCCTCCAAATGGTATTTAATTAACTTCCCGAGCCCCTGGAAGCATGAAAATCACTTTAAACATGCTAATTTTAGCTCTAACACTGATGATCCACCTACAAATGTGAACTGACGTTCAAAAATAAAACATTTGAAAACGGACCATTTTCTACATTTCTGAAGCATGACGTAATGGGGGGGTGTTATCTCTTTTGTCGAAAATCAGCCGTTTTTGCTGGAACATTAAATGCCTCCAAATGGTATTTAATTAACTTCCCGGGGTGAAGAAACCCTTTTTGAGAACTCAGAGTGAGTAAATTGGCCATTTTCATTCACTTTTAGCCATTCCATAAATCTTGTGTTTAGGGCCCCTGGAAGCATGAAAATCACTTTAAACATGCTAATTTTAGCTCTAAAACTGATGATCCACCTACAAATGTGAACTGACGTTCAAAAATAAAACATTTGAAAACGGACCATTTTCCACATTTCTGAAGCATGACGTAATGGGGTGTGTTATCTCTTTTGTTGAAAATCAGCCGTTTTTGCTTGAACATTAAATGCCTCCAAATGGTATTTAATTAACTTCCCGGGGTGAAGAAACCCTTTTTGGAACTCAGAGTGAGTAAATTGGCCATTTTCATGCACTTTTAACCATTCCATAAATCTTGTGTTTAGGGCCTCTGGAAGCATGAAAATCACTTTAACCCCTTGCATGCTGATGACGGAGCGGTTCCGTCATCAGCTACGGGTGAGCTGTGCGGATGACGGAACCGTTCCGTCATGACTCCGCCCGCGCAAGGCAGAGCCAGCATGGGCGGGGAATTACCGCCGCACGCAAGGGGTTAAACATGCTAATTTTAGCTCTAACACTGATGATCCACCTACAAATGTGAACTGACGTTCAAAAATAAAACATTTCAAAACGGACCATTTTCCACATTTCCGAAGCATGACGTAATGGGGGGGTGTTATCTCTTTTGTTGAAAATCAGCCGTTTTTGCTTGAACATTAAATGCCTCCAAATAGTCTTTAATTCACTTCCCGAGCCCCTGGAAGCATGAAAATCACTTTAAACATGCTAATTTTAGCTCTAACACTGATGATCCACCTACAAATGTGAACTGACATTCAAAAATAAAACATTTGAAAACGGACCATTTTCAACATTTCTGAAGCATGACGTAATGGGGGGGTGTTATCTCTTTTGTCAAAAATCAGACGTTTTTGCTTGAACATTAAATGCCTCCAAATGGTATTTAATTAACTTCCCGAGCCCCTGGAAGCATGAAAATCACTTTAAACATGCTAATTTTAGCTCTAACACTGATGATCCACCTACAAATGTGAACTGACATTCAAAAATAAAACATTTGAAAACGGACCATTTTCAACATTTCTGAAGCATGACGTAATGGGGGGGTGTTATCTCTTTTGTCAAAAATCAGCCGTTTTTGCTTGAACATTAAATGCCTCCCAACGGTATTTAATTAACTTCCCGAGCCCCTGGAAGCATGAAAATCACTTTAAACATGCTAATTTTATCTCTAACACTGATGATCCACCTACAAATGTGAACTGACGTTCAAAAATAAAACATTTGAAAACGGACCATTTTCTACATTTCTGAAGCATGACGTAATGGGGGGGTGTTATCTCTTTTGTCGAAAATCAGCCGTTTTTGCTGGAACATTAAATGCCTCCAAATGGTATTTAATTAACTTCCCGGGGTGAAGAAACCCTTTTTGAGAACTCAGAGTGAGTAAATTGGCCATTTTCATGCACTTTTAACCATTCCACAAATCTTGTGTTAGGGCCCCTGGAAGCATGAAAATCACTTTAAACATGCTAATTTTAGCTCTAACACTGATGATCCACCTACAAATGTGAACTGACGTTCAAAAATAAAACATTTGAAAACGGACCATTTTCCACATTTCTGAAGCATGACGTAATGGGGGGTGTTATCTCTTTTGTCGAAAATCAGCCATTTTTGCTTGAACATTAAATGCCTCCAAATGGTATTTAATTAACTTCCCGAGCCCCTGGAAGCATGAAAATCACTTTAAACATGCTAATTTTAGCTCTATCACTGATGATCCACCTACAAATGTGGACTGACGTTCAAAAATAAAACATTTGAAAACGGACCATTTTCCACATTTCTGAAGCATGACGTAATGGGGGGGTGGTATCTCTTTTGTCAAAAATCAGCCGTTTTTGCTTGAACATTAAATGCCTCCAAATAGTATTTAATTCACTTCCCGAGCCCCTGGAAGCATGAAAATCACTTTAAACATGCTAATTTTAGCTCTAACACTGATGATCCACCTACAAATGTGAACTGACGTTCAAAAATAAAACATTTGAAAACGGACCATTCTCCACATTTCTGAAGCATGACGTAATGGCGGGTTGTTATCTCTTTTGTCGAAAATCAGCCGTTTTTGCTTGAACATTAAATGCCTCCAAATGGTATTTAATTAACTTCCCGGGGTGAAGAAACTCTTTTTGAGAACTCAGAGTGAGTAAATTGGCCATTTTCATGCACTTTTAACCATTCCATAAATCTTGTGTTTAGGGCCCCTGGAAGCATGAAAATCACTTTAAACATGCTAATTTTAGCTCTAAAACTGATGATCCACCTACAAATGTGAACTGATGTTCAAAAATAAAACATTTGAAAACGGACCATTTTCCACATTTCTGAAGCATGACGTAATGGGGGGTGTTATCTCTTTTGTCGAAAATCAGCCGTTTTTGCTTAGACATTAAATGCCTCCAAATGGTATTTAATTCACTTCCAGAGCCCCTGGAAGCATGAAAATCACTTTAAACATGCTAATTTTAGCTCTAACACTGATGATCCACCTACAAATGTGAACTGACGTTCAAAAATAAAACATTTGAAAACGGACCATTTTCCACATTTCTGAAGCATGACGTAATGGGGGGGTGTTATCTCTTTTGTCAAAAATCAGCCGTTTTTGCTTGAACATTAAATGCCTCCAAATAGTATTTAATTCACTTCCAGAGCCCCTGGAAGCATGAAAATCACTTTAAACATGCTAATTTTAGCTCTAACACTGATGATCCACCTACAAATGTGAACTGACGTTCAAAAAGAAAACATTTGAAAACTGACCATTTTCCACATTTCTGAAGCATGACGTAATGGGGGGGTGTTATCTCTTTTGTCGAAAATCAGCCGTTTTTGCTTGAACATTAAATGCCTCCAAATGGTATTTAATTAACTTCCCGGGGTGAAGAAACCCTTTTTGAGAACTCAGAGTGAGTAAATTGGCCATTTTCATGCACTTTTAACCATTCCATAAATCTTGTGTTTAGGGCCCCTGGAAGCATGAAAATCACTTTAAACATGCTAATTTTAGCTCTAACACTGATGATCAACCTACAAATGTGAACTGACGTTCAAAAATAAAACGTTTGAAAACGGACCATTTTCCACATTTCTGAAGCATGACGTAATGGGGGGGTGTTATCTCTTTTGTCGAAAATCAGCCGTTTTTGCTTGAACATTAAATGCCTCCAAATGGTATTTAATTAACTTCCCGGGGTGAAGAAACCCTTTTTGAGAACTCAGAGTGAGTAAATTGGCCATTTTCGTGCACTTTTAACCATTCCATAAATCTTGTGTTTAGGGCCCCTGGAAGCATGAAAATCACTTTAAACATGCTAATTTTAGCTCTAACACTGATGATCCACCTACAAATGTGAACTGACGTTCAAAAGTAAAACATTTGAAAACGGACCATTTTCCACATTTCTGAAGCATGACGTAATGGGGGGGTGTTATCTCTTTTGTCGAAAATCAGCCGTTTTTGCTTGAACATTAAATGCCTCCAAATTACCTACTGGCGGTCGCCAGTAGGTATATATAGTTAGGACTTTTTTCTCTATGGAACTTTTGAAGATTCTATGTCTAATAACTTTGGTGTTTGTGGACGGAATCGGCTGAAATTTTCAGGAAAATGGCACATTTTGTTTCTGAGCAGCCCCTGAAAATTTGGGGGGGTTTCGTCAAGGGGGGGCCGAGAAGAAAGGGGGGTCCCAAAACACGTTTACCCATTAATTTTTCCATAGGCCGTTTGGCCTCACTTTTAGCTCGAACGGCTGAATGGATTTGCACGAAACTTGGCAAAATTGTAGGGACTGTTAGCCCGATGTGCCTTTGCTGGGTCTCAATATATGTGCTCCAGTGGATTTTGAGAAATTAACTTTTTAAAAAACAGATATATCTGTGACAGCGTCCCGGATAGTGCACCGGTTCGCGAACTTTTCGCGTAACGGAACTTTGCGTAGCGAAGCTGATTGTCTCTCCGGTGTCTGTCAACATTCTAAACAGTCCGGAGCTGCCGCCATCTTGTCTCTCGGTAGGATCGAGAGACAAGAGGAGGAGAAAAACGAAGGGGGAATTTAATGAAAGGGGGCAAGGTAGACCCTTCTTGACCCCCTAGGAATGATGTTGGGGTTATTAAACGGTCCCGTGGGGCAAATAAAAAAATATTGATTTTTTGCGGTAGAAGCGCTTTCCGGTTCGCGAACCGGGTAGTGAACCGGGACGCAAAACGGGAATTCGCCATTTTGTGTTTTGATTTAATTAAGTTACAAGATGGAGGAAAAACAATGTGAGAAATGGGTATAAGGGTGTACGGGAGACGTATCTTGACCCCCTATGTTTTCTGAGGGTGGCTGAGGAGGCTCATATATGTTGATACTTGTCTTACTGCGCGTGAGCGTTTATTTTTTTTGCTGCGTGACGTCTGTTAACGTTCGATTCGAAGGAAATCAGGAAGTGTTGACCGCCATTTTGACACTGCGAGTAAATATATTGTTAAAAATAATTGTTATAAATTAATTCGTATTGATAAACATTGTCTGCGCCATCTTGCTTTTTTTCCAATGCCACACTTTTGTCGTGCACGGCAGCCATTTTAGATGCCTTGACCAGACCTACTCTCTGCACGCCGCCGATCCTCAGCATGGCTCCCCACCCTCGCAAGCATCTCCCCCACGCACTGGTCACCCCGCTCTCTGTCTTATGCATGGGCCATAAACCTCCCCCCATCTGCGCTGCTCCTCCCTGAGAATCACACCCTGTGCCCGCCCGATACCACCCTTTCACCCTATTCACTACCGCACCCTCTGACATTCCTCTTCCTTTGTGTCTGATTGTCCAGGCCGGTCCCAGGCTATCACGTAGCCCTGCGGATGTAGTTTATGGCCTCAACTGTAAAGAATCACCCCTCTTCAAAGGAGTTACAGTAGATCAAGGCCCCCACCCGATGAGATCCGTCACACCACACGCATTCCTACTATCTGATAACCATCCTGTATTGTGATTGGGGAGGGGATTCTCACTGTGAGGGTGTGTGGGACCGAGCCTGAAGCGGAAGACTCCAGGGATGCCTCTTTGTACATCAACGTTTTTACAATTATGTGTCACATTAAAAATATATAGCACTCCAACAAAGTAGTAGGATTATAAAACTTTAATAACTTATAAATATATACAACGCAACAAAAACAGTAAACACATTTAAAAAAATTTTTTTAAACGGAAGCAACAATGGTCAGTAGCTGTCTTTTGTGCGAATAGTCCCAAGGCAGCACAACGTGCTGAGTTCTGGACGGCACTCAGGTGATGTCACCTGGGTGCCGCACTGGTTTTGGTATCCTACAATGCTGCTCCGAAAAACGGCGTGGGGCGCCCCGGGGGGGGGGGGGGGGTGAGGCCTCGTCAGTAGCGGTCTGTTGTGCAAATAGTCCCAAGGCAGCAGAACGCGCTGAGATCTGGATGGCACCCAGGTGATGTCCAGTAAGTTGTCGCACTGGTTTTGGTATCCTACAATGCTGCTCCGAAAAACGGCGTGGGGTGCCCCGGGGGGGGGGAGGCGGCGTGAACGGGCCTCCCCAGGTGGAGGCTCGTCTGCTGTAGTGGGGCACCCCTTTACCGTTTCAGTTGCCATTCCGCCCGCTTTTGCTACACTGTGCCTCATCCGCCATTCAGCTGTTTATCGCCCGCTCTTGCGGCTACAGCGTCTCGCTCACCATGTAGTTGAGTTGCGCCTACTCTTGCAGTGCAGCGATAGGCGGCTGCCACAGGACTCTTAAAATGGCGGCCGGCTCTTCGGATTTGGGCCTGGTCCACTAAAATGGCCCTGGGACACCTTGGAACTCGGACGCTTGTCTGCTAGGGCTTGGGCTCCATTCTCGAAAGCGTCCCCTCAGCCTTGAAGATTCTACAAAAGTCTTGGGGGCCCCCGACTCCCACAGGCTTCCGGTGGGGAGCGGCTGCCATGATTGCTTGCGGAATGGCCACGACGGAGCTACGAGATGGTGGTGCTCTCATGCTGACGCCAGCTTCAGTCTGAAACATCCAGAAACACTGTAGACTATCAATTCGATGAGTTCCGGTGGAGCCCCAACGTGACCCGGTAGGGAAGAACTTGCCCTCCCCTTTTTTGAGTGATGGTTCTTGTTGCCTGTCCCCTCTGTTGTCATCTAACGGAACCTTTTTTGATTGCTGAGTGAGAAAAAAAGAGGTGGGTCTTTCATCGTTTGGGAAAAAAAAATCTTTTAATCCAATGAAAAGTGTTATTTTTAGGTCATATGATCAAGCCTTCCATCATTAGGAAACCAAAAGTAAAATGAACCAATGAAAAGTTTTATAAACAAGTCACATGACCTGTTATGCGGCTTTGGGCTATAAAAAGCGTACAAAATCCGTTGGCCCATGAGGCGGCGTCAGTAGCGGACCGATGTGCGAATAGGCCGAAGGCAGCACAACGCGCCGAGATCCGGATGGCACCGAGTTGGTGTCCAGCAAGTTGCACTGGTGTGGCCATCCTACAATGCTGCGCCGAAAGACGGCGTGGGGTGCCCGGGGGGAGGCGGCCCGAACGGCCCTCTTCCGCCTCCCCAGGTGGAGGCACCTCATCTGCAGTGCGGCGCCCCTTAGCGTTTCACACGCCATCCAGCCGAGTTGCGCCCGCACTTGCTGCTACAGTAGGCCGAAGGCAGCACAACGCGCCGAGATCCGGATGGCACGAGGTGGTGACCAGCAAGTTGCCGCACTGGTGTGGCCATCCTACAATGCTGCGCCGAAAGACGGCGTGTCCAGCTGAGTTTCTCCCGCTCTTGCTGTACAGTGACTCGAACGCGCCGAGATCCGGATGGCACCGAGGTGGTGTCCAGCAAGTTGCCGCACTGGTGTGGCCATCCTACAATGCTGCGCCGAAAGACGGCGTGTCCAGCTGAGTTTCTCCCGCTCTTACGGTACAGTGACTCGAACGTGCCGAGATCCGGATGGCACCGAGTTGGTGTCCAGCAAGTTGCCGCACTGGTGTGGCCATCCTACAATGCTGCGCCGAAAGACGGCGTGGGGTGCCCGGGGGGGGGGGGGGAGAGGCGGCGTAAACAGACCTCTTCCGCCTCCCCAGGTGAAGGCATCTCATCTGCAGTTTGATTTGGTGGATAATCCCCGACCTGCCAGTACATCCACCAATGAAGTGGCAGTGACAGAATCAGAGGCAAGGGAAACGGTTCTAAATCTTCAGAAGAACTTTGGACAAATGAAAATGACATGTTTAACTTGCGGCAAATTAATTTCATGTGGAGAGAGGAGTGTTATTCTAATCAATAGAGCTTATGAACATCATCATAGTCGCTGGTTGGTGGAGACATTTTGACTATATGCTGGACCTGTCCTTCCTCGCCCAACATGGCGCCGGTATAAATGGGACTCGTAACTCCTTGTTGTGTACTGGTTGCCCAACCTTGATATCACGAGATACGTATGCAGTTTTGAAGCACATGGTGGGCGGGGACGAGTACTGATTGAACATTTGGACATCCCTATTGATATTAAGTTCTGATGTGTTATTGATTACTGTACTATTGAAAGTTCGATTTAACGTCACCCATGGTACTTGCCCGCAAATGTATATCTAGATAATTTTATTGTAACTGGCCCTGTCGTACTTTAATTATAAAATGTACGTCCACCGATTCCGCAAATGTTAGACACCTTAGTTCTTGCAACCTAATGGGTCGCCCGTTACGTTGTTCTACAGTGTAAATGTCCCCTCATCATATACGATTCCAGTTTGCTCCGTGGCCGGCCCACGTGGTTATAGGCCCGTATTTGTATACTGACATTTTCACAATAAAGGTTTTTAAAACAAAAAATGGTAGTAGTACTTACATTGGAAAAGTTTTGAATAATAGCCACTGTTTTCGAATCAGTAAAAGGCAAGTGAAATAAAGCAGTCCAATTACATGACGGTTAAAAGGTATAATACGCAGGAACGCAGTAAAGATAAATGGTCAAGGGCTGTTGTGTTTTCTACTCCTGCAACATAAAGTGATTGATACGAATCTGATATTCAGGCCTATCGGCGACTAAGACAGCAGGCCGAGCCTCTTTTGCTCAACGGCTCCCTCATGGGACGAAGAAACGCCCTTTTTCTCGAAATAGGAATATTTTACTTGCAGGACAGTTGTAAATTTCCCGGGAAAATACATTAGCCTGGAACATTATAACATATATGTTTAAGAAAAAAAAATGTTCGAAAGCAATGAAAAGCGTTATTATGACCAAGCCTTTCATCATTAGAATAACAAAAGTAAAATGAACCAATGAAAAGTTTTATTAACAAGTCACATGACCTGTTATGCTTATGTTACGCGCTGCGCGCCGCGCTCTGGATCGCTTCCGGGAAGCTGCGCCTTGCGCACCGGAGTACTTCCGGGTGCGCTAACGCGGCGCGTCATATGACGCATTACGCGACAACGCAGGTCCAGAATATAGTCAAAATGTCTCCACCAACCAGCGGTCGGAATACAACTCCTTTCAGCAGTCCAAAAAGTTCTGTTAAATGACAAGAGAAGGGACAGGCAACAAGAACAATCAGTCAAAGAGGGGAGGGCAAGTTCTTCTCTACGGGGTCACGTTGGGGCTCCACCGGAACTGATCGAATTGGTAGTCTACAGTGTTTCTGGATGTTTCAGATTGAAGCTGGCATCAGCATGAGAGCACCCAATTCTAAAACAGTAAATGCTTGGATAACAATCAATCAAATGTAGAGGGAAGCAGGCACGACGGGTTACAACGGGGGCAAAGGCTTACGTTACCTACCCTTCACTATCTGCAAAGAGAGAATACTCCTAAAAGAAAAGAGGAGAGGGGGGGGGGCAGTGTTCAAAGCACATCAGCGTGCATAAATACGAAAATGTTTTTACCTACCACGTACTTGACATTTTACAGCTTTTGATATTTGCTATTAAAAAACCATTGAAATTCACTGAAAAAACCATAGGTTATAGACCATATATAGTTAGGGATTCGCATTTACAAAACCTTAATTTACTCGCACAAAACCATAGAAATTCGCATATATAGTTAGTTGCAATAACTATATATCGCGCACCCGCAATCCACTGCTGATGATGTCACATATTACATCATTCATGACATGGTCAGTGACATCACTGATGACATCACTGATGACATCTCAAATGACATCACTGATGACATCTCAAATGACATCACTGATGACATCTCAAATGACATCACTGATGACATCTCATTTGACATTACTGATCACATCACTGATAATATAATTCATGTGATAATACGATGAACCTCTTCAGACTCTAATATAACCTTAGATACAATCAGTGTAAACAGACACTCACAGATTGTCACTCATCCATGGAGTTACTCATACATCTAGTCAGTCATGAAAAGAATCAATCACTCCTCCATTTCCTCAACTATACAGTTATACACACCTTACTTATTCAAACATATTCTAACACATATTTACTCTCTTATACAATCACTGATACAAGTTTTCAATGATCCATGCAGCCACTCACACATTCACTAGCTCTTATACACAGTAATTTATATATGTGAACTCTCATATGTTCTTTGTTTTACATATGTACTTACTTTGACATGTAGCATTGAGATGTCCATTCACTCACCAATACACTCATGCACACAGTCAACCACCCATACAGCTGTTTCCACATGCAGTTTTGAACCCATACAACTAGTGAATCAACTGTTCACACATCTATGCACAAAGTCACACACCTCCCAGACACCCACACACACACACTCACTCTCCCATACAAATACTTGGGCAACCAATCAATAACCCATATAGTTACTCATATAGGTACTGATCAACATATGCAGCATCTTACACAACAACAGACATACTGATGCACACATTCAGACAGTTTAGTCACTAACCCATGCACTCAGTGAGACACATTTAATCATTTACTCATACAGTCAGTCATGCACCTACTAAATCCTTTATCCAGACACTTATACATCTACTCATTCTTCAATATGTAAGACATATTTTAACTTTACAGAAACTTACAGTCACTGGATGATGTCATCAGTGATGTCACTGACCATGTCATGAATGATGTAATATGTGACATCATCAGCAGTGGATTGCGGGTGCGCGATATATAGTTAGTGCAACTAACTATATATGCGAATTTCTATGGTTTTGTGCGAGTAAATTAAGGTTTTGTAAATGCGAATCCCTAACTATATATGGTCTATAACCTATGGTTTTTTCAGTGAATATATATATATATATATATATATATATATATATATATATATATATATATATTACCTACTGGCGGTCGCCAGTAGGTATATATAGTTAGGATTTTTTCTCTATGGGATTTTTGAAAATTCTATGTCTAATAACTTTGGCGTTTGTGGACGGAATTGGCTGAAATTTCAGGAAAATGGCACATTTTGTTTCTAAGCAGCCCCTGAAAATTTGGGGGGTGTTCGTCAAGGGGAGGCCGAGAAAAAAGGGGGGTCCCAAAACGCGTTTTTCCCATGTTAATTTCCATAGGGCGGTTGGCCTCACTTTTAGCTCGAACGGCTGAATGGATTTGCATGAAACTTGGCAAAATTGTAGGGACTGTTAGCCCGATGTGCCTTTGCTAGGTCTCAATATATGTGCTCCAGTGGATTTTGATAAATTAACGTTCAAAAAAATATATATATCTGTGACAGCGCTCCGGGTAGCGCTCCGGTTCGCGTACTTTTCGCGTAACGGAACTTTGCGAAGCGAAGCTGATTGGCTCTCCGGTGTCTGTCAACATTCTAAACAGTCCTGAGTGGCCGCCATCTTGTCTCTTGGTAGGATCGAGAGACAAGAGGAGGCCAAAACGAAGGGGGAAGTGACCATAAGGGGGCATAGTAGATCCTCCCTGACCCCCTAGGTTTGATGTGGAGGCTTTAAAAGGGCCCCGCGGGGCAAAAAAAAATAAAAAATCATTTTTTTTGCGTGGGGAGCGCCCGGTACGCTTTTGTGCAATGGGCGGTGGTAATCTAAATGATGAGGAGGGGGGGGCAGCGTTCAAAGCACATCAGCGTGCATAAACACGAAAATGTTTTTATCTACCACGTACTTGACTTATCTCTCTGAGATGCATTCCCTTGTGTTTCGGCAATGGTAGTCTGTTCATTACATAGATCGCCCGAGGGCGGTAGTACAGACCGCGCGTAGGAAAGGGTCAAAAGCCAGGGGTATAGGAGTATGTAAAAAGCGAGCCATTTAATTGAAAAAACTAAACGTGACAAACGGTTGCAGGATCAGTGAAGGTTGATTTTTTAATTGAAAGTATAACAGGATCAGTTACAATAAAATCGTCCATACGCACACCATGGGCGAGTATCATGGGTAACATTACTTCGAAGCTTTATTAATACAATAATCAATAATGAAAAATCGACATCAATAGGGTTGTCCATATTCCCAGTCAGTACCCTTCCCCGCCCGCCATGTGCACAAAGACCGCATACATCCCCCATAACGTCAAGGCTAAATAACTAGAACGTCATAAGGAGTTGCAAGTCGCTCCCATACTGGCGCCATTTTGGTCGAGGCCAGGCAGGTTCAGAGTATAGTTCAATGTCTCCAATATGTAGCGGCAGGACCAGAATCCCTTTCGGCAGTTCTGGCTTCGTCATTACGAGCACTAGAAAACAAGACATTCTGGGCAGTATCACCCTTGACGCAGCCCTTTATTGTACAAGATGGTGTCTTTCAAAAGCCAGGGGTATAGGAGTATGTAACAAGCGAGACATTTAATTGAAAAAACTAAACGTGACAAACAGTTGTAGGATCAGTGAAGGTTGATTTTTTAATTGAAAGTATAACAGGATCAGTTACAATAAAATCATCCATACGCACACCATGGGCGAGTATCATGGGTAACATTCCTTCGAAGCTTTATTAATACAATAAACAATAATGAAAAATCGACATCAATAGGGTTGTCCGTATTCCCAGTCAGTACCCTTACCCGCCCGCCATGTGCACAAAGACCGCATACATCCCCCATAACGTCAAGGCTAAGTAACTAGAACGTCATAAGGAGTTGCAAGTCGCTCCCATACTGGCGCCATTTTGGGGGCAAAGGCCTGCGTTACCTACCCTTCACTATCTGCAAACAGAGAATACTCCTAAAAGAAAAGAGGGGGAGGGGGGGCAGCGTTCAAAGCACATCAGCGTGCATAAACACGAAAATGTTTTTACCTACCACGTACTTGACATTTTAAAGCTTTTGATATTTGCTATTAAAAAACCATTGAAATTCACTGAAAAAACCATAGGTTATAGACCATATATAGTTAGGAATTAGCATTTACAAAACCTTGAAAATTCACTGAAAAACCATGGGTTATAGACCATATATAGTTAGGAATTAGCATTTACAAAACCTTATTTTACTCACACAAAACCATTGAAAATCCATATATAGTTAGTTGCACTAACTATATATCGGGCACCCGCAATCCACTGCTGATGATGTCACATATTACATCATTCATGATATGGTCAGTGACATCACTGATGACATCACTGATGACATCTCAAATGACATCACTGATGACATCACTGATGACAACATCCAGTGACTGTATGTTTCTGTAAGGTTAAAATATGTCTTACATATAGAATAATGAGTGGATGAATAAGTGTCTGGATGAAGGATTTAGTAGGTGCATGACTGACTGTATGAGTGAGTGATTAAATGTGTCTCACTGAGTGCATGGGTAAGTGACTAAACTGTCTTAATTTGTGCATCATTATGTCTGTTCTGTAAACTGCTGCATTGACAAACTCTCAACATAAGTGGACTTCAGCTACCACAATGCCCAGCAAACCGCCAGCAGCGCCGACCAGGGGTGTGGCATAAAGGTGGAGGAAAATCAGCTGAACCCACTTACGACATTTGCATGAACTGAGGCGTTACCTCTGAAGATGTTTGCAGCCCAAACGAAACGTGTCAGGTGCCTCATACTGCAATAAAATGCCACCTTCCAAATCTGCATACCGTGTGCGTCTCCTGAACTCTTTTCAAAAGGGAGAGTAATGCTGTTGATATATATATTCACTGAAAAAACCATGGGTTATAGACCATATATAGTTAGGAATTAGCATTTACAAAACCTTATTTTACTCACACAAAACCATTGAAATTCCATATATAGTTAGTTGCACTAACTATATATCGCGCACCCGCAATCCACTGCTGATGATGTCACATATTACATCATTCATGATATGGTCAGTGACATCACTGATGACATCACTGATGACATCTCAAATGACATCACTGATGACATCACTGATGACAACATCCAGTGACTGTATGTTTCTGTAAGGTTAAAATATGTCTTACATATAGAATAATGAGTGGATGAATAAGTGTCTGGATGAAGGATTTAGTAGGTACATGACTGACTGTATGAGTGAGTGATTAAATGTGTCTCACTGAGTGCATGGGTAAGTGACTAAACTGTCTTAATTTGTGCATCATTATGTCTGTTCTGTAAACTGCTGCATGTGTTAATCAGTAGCTATATGAGTAACTATATGGGTTATTGATTGATTGATGAAGTATTTGTATGGGAGACTGAGTGTGTGTGTGGCTGGCTGGGAGATGTGTGACTCTGTGCAGATCAATGTGTTCTTGTATCAATGATTGTATAAGAGAGTAAGTATGTGTTAGTATATGTTTGAAAATGTAAGGGACTCTATGTTTAACTGTATTGATTAGAAAATGGAAGTGTGATTGATTCTTTACAGGACTGACTAGGTGTGTGAGTAACTCCATGGATGAGTGGCAGAGTGTGAGTGTCTATATTGGTGTATTAGTTCATATGATAGTGTTGTAAAGATGAGTGATTGTATGTATGAATGATTGTATGAATGAGTGAATCTGTGTGTAGACATAGGAATCAGTGAGTGCGTATGTAGTAACTAGTATTGGTGTGTCAATGGTTTAAATAATTATATTCTGTATTTTACACTGGATGTAACAGAGGTTATATTAAAGTGAGAGGAGATGCATTGTATTGTCACATGAATGCTATCATCAGTGATGTCATTTGAGATGTCATCAGTGATGTCATCAGTGATGTCATTTGAGATGTCATCAGTGATGTCATTTGAGATGTTGTCAAAAAACACATATATATCTATATGCGCGCTTCGAGCGCTTACAGGTACGCGTACCAGGGAGCGCAACCGGCGCGACACGGAAGTGCGCGAGCAGAAAGCTGATTGGCTCTCGGGTGTCTGTGAACATTCCAAATGGTCCGGAGAGTCCGCCATCTTGTGTCTCGGTAGAACCGAGACACAAGAGGTGAAAAACAAAAGGGGAAAACTATAAAAGGGGGCAGGGTAGAGACCCCCTGCCCCCCTAGGTTTTTTCAGGGGGGGCCTAGGAGGACCCCGAAGGTAAAAAAAATGAATATTTTTTTTTTTTTAATTTCGCGGAGTACGCGCTGAGTGCGATGCCATGTACGCGTACCCTGAGCGTACTACGGGGAAAACCAAAAAATATATATTTTTGGGCCTGGGGGTCCTTGTGGGACCCCCTGAGCAGGCCTAGGGGGTAAAGGGTCCTTCTACCTTTGTTTCACTGCTTTCTTGTGCCTTGGTTCAACTGAGGCACAAGATGGCTGCCAACACTTCCTGGTTTGGAGTGTTGACAGACAGTGATAGCCAATCAGCATGCCTTTCGCAGGAAAGCATCATGCTCATTGACTGTCAACACTTCTAACCAGGAAGTGTTGGCATTCATCTTGTGCTAGGTAGACCGAGGCACAAGAAAGCAAAAAAACAAACATGTAGAACAAAAAAGGGGGCAGGGTAGACACACCATGACCCCCTAGGCCTGCCCAGGTGGTCCCACAAGGACAAAAAAGGCTCAAATCGCGAGGGCATTCATCTTGTGCTAGGTAGACCGAGGCACAAAAGAAGCAGAAAAACAAACGTGTAGAATGCAAAAAGGGGGCAGGGTAGAAACAACCTGACCCCCTAGGGCTGCTCAGGTGGTCCCACAAGGATATTAACATATTTAAACGTTATCCGCTAATAGAATTAGCATTTAAAAAACCTTGCGAATTCACTGAAAAAACCTTAGGTTTCAGGCCTTATATAGTTAGGAATTAGCATTAAAAAAACCTTGCAAATTCACTGAAAAAACCATAGGTTTCAGGCCTTATATAGTTAGGAATTAGCATTTAAAAAACCTTGCAAATTCACTGAAAAAACCATAGGTTTCAGTCCTTCTATAGTTAGGAATTAGCATTTAAAAAACCTTGCAAATTCACTGAAAAAACCATAGCTTTCAGGGCTTATATAGTTAGGAATTAGCTTTTAAAAAACCTTTGAAATTCACTCAAAAAACTATAAGTTTTAGGGGCGTTATAGTTAGCTGGACATTTCACTCAAGCAAAACCATTAAAATTGCTCCTATATAGTTAGTTGTACTAACTATATTTGGCGCACCCGCAATCCACTGCTGATGATGTCACATATTACATCATTCATGACATGGTCAGTGACATCACTGATGACATCTCAAATGACATCAATGATGACATCACTGATGACATCATCCACGTGACAATCACATACACCTTTTCATACACTAGTAAAATCTTTTATCACTCTTTGTAAAATACAGAGTATCATATTTGAATCCATTGACACAGCAATACAAGTATTTAAAAACCCACTCATTGATTCCTAGATGTATACACACATCTAATCACTTACCTGTATATTCACTCATACATGCTGTCAATGAACAATAGAACACTATCAAAAATACTTATACACCATTATCGACATTACACACCAGCACACAACCTATTCCCATATGAAGTTATCCTACTCGCTTATGCAAACAATGGATCAAACTTACATACTTACTTAGCTATACACATACAAACACCACTTCATCTATTCATTTAGATAGTAAGTCATATTTAGTATATTATAAAATCATTATTGCAAGTATACAGTAATCCATACAGTCACTCACACAATCATTGAGTCTTATGTATACTTATTTATATACAACAACTGACACATACACTGCCTTTCATTTTTCTAGTTTGTTGGACATGTACCATTGAGAAATATATTTGCTCATCACCACACCCATAAAGATATTCACTCACCCAAACAACTGTTAGAACATGTAGTTTTAACTTCATATATCTACTGAATCAACTATTCACACATCTTTGGGCAGTCACACACCCTCCACTGAACCACACACACATTCACTCTCCCATACAAATACTCAATTAACTAATCAATAATTAATATAGAATTTCACATAGCTAGTAACCAACTGGAGAACAAGTTTACACAACAACTGATAAAGTGATACAGATGTTTATACAGTTTAGTCACTATCCACTATATTTATGAGTCACTATACATTGTTAAAGTCCTCCATCCAAATATTTATTTTTATATATCCACTCATACTTCAATGCAAATTGCTATATATATAATGCATATTTAAATAACGAAGCAAACCACATTCACTGGATGATGTCATCAGTGATGTCATCATTGATGTCATTTGAGATGTCATCAGTGATGTCACTAACCATGTCATGAATGATGTAATATGTGACATCATCAGCAGTGGATTGCGGGTGCGCGAAATATAGTTAGTACAACTAACTATATAGGAGCAATTTCAATGGTTTTGTATGAGTGAAATGTCCAGCTAACTATAACACCCCTAAAACTTATAGTTTTTTGAGTGAATTTCAAAGGTTTTTTAAAAGCTAATTCCTAACTATATAAGCCCTGAAACCTATGGTTTTTTCAGTGAATTCGCAAGGTTTTTTAAATGCTAATTCTATTAGCGGACAACGTTTAAATATAGCTACTGATCAACACATGCAGCAGCTTACACAACAACAGACATAATGATGCACACATTCAGACAGTTTAGTCACTAACACATGCATTCAGTAAGACACATTTAATTTCCCACTCATACAGTCAGTCACGCACCTACTAAATCCATTATCCAGACACTCATACATACACTCATTCTTCAATATGTTAAACACATTTTAACTTTACAGGAACACACAGACACTGGATGATGTCATCAGTGATGTCATCAGTGATGTCATCAGTGATGTCATTTGAGATGTCATCAGTGATGTCATCAGTGATGTCATCAGTGATGTCACTGACCATGTCATGAATGATGTAATATGTGACATCATCAGCAGTGGATTGCGGGCGCACGAGTTATAGTGAGTACAACTAACTATAAGTGGGAATTTCAATGGTTTTGTATGAGTAAAATGTTCAGCTAACTAGAACTGGTGTGAAACCTATGGTTTTTTCATTGAATTTCAAAGGTTTTTTAAATGATAATTCCTAACTATAACAAATGTGAAACCTATGTTTTTTTCAGTGAATTTCAAAGGTTTTTTAAATGCTAATTCCTAACTATAACGATTGTGAAACCTCTGGTTTTTTCACTGAATTTCAAAGGTTTTTTTAAAAGCTAATTCCTTTCTATATTGAGTTTGTAACCTACGATTTTTAGTGGGTTTTTTATTAGCTGTTTTGTATAAGTATTTATTATTATTAATTTATTTTTGTAATAATTTTTTCAATGTATTTTACTTTTTTTTAATAATTTTTTCCTGGGGCGCTCAGGGTGCGCGCACCGGTGAGCTTACCCGTATAATTTTGCCTTTGAGCGCTCCGGGTGCGCGCACCGATAGTCTTACCAGAGAGCGCAGCGAGAGCGCCATTTCTGCATTCGTAAAAAAAAATATGTATTGAAACTAAATAATAATGCAAGACAATCAGCACTAGACTTATAAACGTAGTATTTTTGATTTTCAGAATAGATATGATTTTGCATTTCCGTAAAGCTACCAAAACGTCACTTAGACGCAGCGCGTAAGCGCCCACGGAAGCGCCCATGTTCGTGCCGCGTAAGCGCCCAAGTTCGTGCCGCGTAAGCGCCCCCGGGAGCGCCTACGTTCGCGCCGTGTAAGCGACTCCGGAAGCGCGTCAAGTCATGTGACCTTAAATTAACACTTTTCATTGGTTGCTAACCACAACCATTTCCTTCACTTCTTTCACTTTTGTGACTGAAAGACCTGTTTGTTGCTGCTTATCCTTTTTGGAATTATAATGGCTGCTAGATCCTCCAGTAGCAGTGATGACTTGAATGAGTTTATAGATGAAGAGGTTCCTCAGCGCAAGGTAAAGGAGCACTTCATTTGGATGTTTTTCTCAATACCACAAGATAAAAAAAAAGTAAATGCTTCAAAGGTGGAGTGCCGAATTTGTAATACTGTCCTGTCACGGGGTGACCATACCAGGAAATACTCTTTTGGAAATTCGACCATGATTCGGCACGTTCAGAGGAGGCACCCCCAGAACTATGCCCAGGAGAGTGTCAGGGCTCTGACACGAGATGCTCCAAGGGATGGTGCGTCTACTTCGACTGGAGGAGCAACAGCATCATCGGTGAGGGGGCGACCAGAACAGCTGATTCCAAATGTTCAGCCTGTTTTCAACTGAATCACAATCAAATGCAAAGATTGTGATGAATTACTTTGTTACTTTATTAGGAACATTGTCCGAACCAGAGAAAATCACCGCTGCCGTCCCCAGCCCTAATTTTGATTCTTTTTTTTGCTCCTGTTGAGCAGTTTTGCATTCCCTGTTTTTGTTTTTGTTGAGAAAAAAACGAAAGAAAGAAGAAAAAAAAGATCTTTTTAGAATTCTCAAATAAGAGCTGTATTCCTAAAAAAATCAAAAAGAGTAAGTGGAGTGCAGTGAGAGAGGAGAGGAAAATGAGTGAGAAAGCAAAGAAAGGGATGAGAGGGGAAGGGAAGTGAAGTAGGGGGACTGAAAGAAGGTGAGTGTGGGAGGTGAGTGAAGAGAAGGAGACTGAACATGGGGAATGAGGATAAGTGAAGAAAATGTAGTAAAGGAACGGGGTGTGGAAGGGTAAGAAAAGAGCAGTGATGTTTAGGAAAGAGTGGAGATACAGACTGGATAAAGGCAAGTGAGTGTGAGACAAGGTGAGTAAGGGAGTGAAGAGACAGAGAAAGTGAAAGAAAAAGTGAGAGTAGAAGACTGAGTGAGGTAGGAAAGAAACATAAGTGAAGGAGTGTGGCTGTGTTATAGGGAGTGAGCGTGATAGAAGAGGAGTGACAGACTAAGGGGTCAGAGAGAATGAAGCAAACAGAGAGAGAAAGAGGGAAGGGGAGTGTAGAACTAAGAGGACAGAGGGAGTAAGAGAAGGAATTAGTGAAGTAGAGTAAAGAGAGTAAGGGAAGAGAAAAGAGTGAAGGAGTAAAAGAAGGAAAGAGACAGGAAGGAAAGTAAAGGTTAAGGTCTGATTGAAGGTGAGTGTGGGAGTAAGGCAGAGTTATAGGGAGTGAGCGTGACAGAAGAGGAGTGAGAGACTAAAGGGACGGAGAGAATGAGGCTAACAGAGAGAGAATGAGGGAAGGGGAGTGTAGAAGTAAGAGGACAGAGGGAGTAAGAGAAGGAATTAGTGAAGTAGAGTAAGGAGAGTAAGGGAAGGGAAAACAGTGAAGGAGTAAAGGAAGGGAAGTGAGAGGAAGTGAGAGGAAGGAAAGTAAAGGAGAAGGTCTGAAAGAAGGTGAGTGTGGGAGTATGGCTCAGTTATAGGGAGTGAGCGTGATAGAAAAGGAGTGAGAGACTAAGAGGACGGAGAGAATGGGAGTAACAGAGAGAGTGAGAAAAGGGGAGTGAGTAAGTTAGAGGATAGAGGGATTGAGAGAAGGAATTACTGAAGTGGAGTAACGGGAGTAAGGGAAGGGAAAAGAGTGAAGGAGCGAAGGATGGGAAGAGAGAGGAAGGGAAGTAAAGGAGAAGATCTGAAAGAAGGTGAGGGTGGGAGTATGGCTGAGTTATAGAGAGTGAGCGTGACAGAAGAGGAGTGAGAGACTAAAGGGACAGAGAGAATGAGGCTAACAGAGAGCGAATGAGGGAAGGGGAGTGTAGAAGTAAGAGGACTGAGGAAGTAGGAGAAGGAATTAGTGAAGTGGAGTAAGGAGAGTAAGGGAAGGGAAAACAGTGAAGGAGTAAAGGAAGGGAAGTGAGATGAAGGAAAGTAAAAGAGAAGGTCTGAAAGAAGGTGAGTGTGGGAGTATGGCTGAGATATAGGCAGTGAATGTGAAAGAAGACGAGTGAGAGACTAAGGGGATGGCGAGAATGAGGTTAACAGAAAGAGATTGAGGGAAGGGGAGCATAGAACTAAGAGGACAGAGGAAGAAAGAGAACGAGTAAGTGAAGTGGAGTAAGGAGAGTAAGGGATGGGAAAAGAGTAAAACAATGAAGTAAGAAAGTAAAGGAGAATATCTAAAAGAAGGTGAGTGTAAGAGAGGAGTGTGAAAAAGGGGAGTAAACGTGGGTATTCAGAATAAGTGAGGCAAACGCAATAAGGGAACAGAGGTGTGGGAGCATCAAAGAAGAGTAGTGAGGTTAAGTAAAAGAGTATAGGGAAAATAAATTTTATACATCAAACTTACCTTATAAGTAATGTAAACTTAATTTCATATTTCCATTAAAATGTATATCTGTGAAAAACAAAACAAAGTTAGAATACTTATAATATATATTTTACAATACAAGAGACAAAGTAGGACATTAAAAGTCATAAAAGGTTAGTAAGAGATAAAGTAGAAGTGAAGAAGTCAGAACGAAAAACCAAGGAATGGTAAAGGTCAGAGAGAGTTAAAAAGAAATAGAGAGAGAGCAAACTGCTAAAAGGATAATGATATAGATACATTCAGTGACAGTGAACAAGAGCAGGAGAGAGAAATAAACTGAAGGTGCGTAAAATCCTAAAGGAATATGCATTACGAAAACTAAAGGCAGAAAGGGGAGTAAAGAAAGGGGATTGAGTAACAAAGAAGCAGGAGTGAATAACAGGGGATTAATGACAATGAGGCATGGAATTTGAGTGAGGGTGAATGTAGGCTTGTAAGACAATGAGGACACAATTGAAGTGAAGGTAACAGAGAGGGAGTGAGGGAAGACAAGTGAGAATATGAGAAAATATAGGGAGTAAGACAAACAGTGAGTAAAGGGCAGCAAGGTGGGTAAGAGAATGAGAATGACTGAGAGAGCAAAGGAAGGGAAGAAAGGGAAAAAAGTGATGCAAAGGGACTGGGAAAAGGTGAGTATGTGACGAAAGAAAGAAGAAGGGTAGTTAAAGATGATGATTGAGGATAACTGAAGGAACTGAAGTAAGGAAACAAGGGTGAGGGAGGGTGAGTGCAGGAGAGTGAGGTTGATAAAGGAAAATAAAAAGAGGATAAAAGCAAATGAGCTTGAGACAAAGGACGTGAAAGAGTGAGAACATAGAGGTAGTGAAGGAAAGACTGGCAGAAAGAAACTGAGTAAGAGAGCAAAGAAAGATAAATAAGGGAGTGTGGGTGAGTTTTAGGGAGTAAGGATGACGGAAGAAGAGTGAGAGAGTAAGAGGATCGAGAGACTGAAGCTAAGAGACAGGGAGTGAGGGAAAGGGAATGTGAATGTGAGAGGACAGAGGAAGTGAGAGAAGGAGTGAGTGAAGTGTAATAAGGTGAGTGAGAGAAGGGGAATTATTGAAGGAACAAAGAAAGAAAACAAGGGGAAGGGGAGTGAAGTAGAGTGACTGACAGCTGGAAAGTAGTGGATGGGAGAGAGGGAAAGGGCAGTGAAGGAGTGGTTAATGAGAATAAGTGAGGAAAGTGGAATAAGGGAAAAGAGGTGAGGGAGAGTGAAAAAAGGCCGGTGACGGTGAGTTATGAGGAGTAATAAAGGGTGGAAATAGGTACGTGAGCATAAGAAAATGGGAAAATAATATATATTTAATAATAGAAAATACAAAATAATTTCAACAACATGTTATATGGTTTATTTTTGCTGTTCTCAGAATATATTGAGTTTCACTTAAAACAGTGACTTCAATAGTACTCATCATATAACAGCGGGCAAGAAACACCACAATCAAAATGATTGTGTTTAAAAAATCCATAAAATCTTGTCTTAAATAATGTAACATTTTGAAAAAACATATCTAAACTCACTTTTGATCCATCCACTTTTCCTCGAGGCCAAATAATATATGGAAAGTCCTATTCTTTGGAAATTAGTCCACAGTATTCTTAATTTCTCATTTACCCGACTTTCTGAAAGAAAAGCTGCAACATCTTTTACATTATGAAACAAGAGTTTTATTTCCACTCTAGCTTACTTTTTATAAATAATTTGTATAATACTCACAGCACACACTATATGATATACATATACTATCTCTATGACAACTACATGTTTTTTATTATCTTCATCACTCTCATTTAGAAAGTAATTTTGAACAGCAAACTAAGTTATATTAACTGCTGCAATCTTCATAGGCCAATTAACTTCCCTAACATTTCGGTTGTATGAACACTAGGTAAGAATTTAGTAAGTCAGAAGGCAAATGTTGTTTGAAAGTCAATTGAGTATCATTACAGTGCTTCCAGCCTTTTACACATTTTAAATAGGCTGTGTAATGTCCTGATGTTGTTGAAGGGCCATCATGGTAAATAATTGCTGCAGTTGTAAAGGTTCTTCCTGAAATTGATAATTGAGAAGCCACAACATTTTTTATTAATGTTGTCAATTTAGTTCCATCAGCTCTACATCGTTGGAACATTAAAATAACATACTGTCCATATCTTCGTAAAAATAAAGTTGATAGCATTGCAGATTTACATTGAGTACAGACCATGTTGTGTTTTGCTTCTCTAACTAGATTATTAAAAGACACTGATTTGCAGTCTGGTAAAGTCAAATATATAAATCTTTCAGTGTCTACTGTAGTACTACTTGAAAAGGAGCAATTGTCGCAGTCATGTTGCCATTTATAAGAAAGGCCAAAAAGATTTTCTACATCTACACCTTCATTTTGCAATACAACAAGCATATACATTAGAAATTCCTGACAATCTTGCTGAATATTCTGTGAAAATTGATTTAGACCAGAACATATGTCTAAAACCTTTTGAATTTCAGAAACACTTTGTATTTTTGTACTATCACTACTACATTTCTCTAATACAGAATTTAATAAACAACAAAATGTTTGATCACGATTTTCAGCAATCTGTTCTTGTACAGTTTGTAGAAAGAAAACAACATTAACCACTACATTGGCATAGCAGTTGACACCAGAACTATTTTCAAACTGAAATCCTATAACATCTTTAACTGAATTCATTTTGTTTCTGCTTACAATTACTGGTTCATCTAGCTTTTTTCTTTTTGCTACAACTTCACTATAATTTTTCTCATTTCTTCTTTTGCGGCCTACCACACACTTTTCAAACAGAGGATATTGAGGTAAATTTGGAGCATACTCTCTTCTTAACCTATTATATTCTTGTAAACAATTTAGATCTGCATTAATCAATGTCTCATCAAAATCAATCAAGTACAATACTGATAAAGTTCTGACTCGAGAGAAAGCAACATATGCCATACCCTCCTTGAACACAGAATTTCCAATATTCACCAAAGCACTATCAACACTTAAACCTTGAGATTTATGAATAGTTACTGCATATGCCAAAGAAACAGGAAACTGTTTTCTGCGGACATATAAATCTTTCACTAGCAAAAAACGGGCAGAACAACGACTGATTTGTTGTACTTCTTCAATACCATCAAATTTAATTTTTATAATTTCAATTCCATCTCTATTTCGGTAATTCACAAAATCTACAAAATGACCCATTGCTCCATTTACTAAACCTCTTTCCACATGTAAATTACGTCGTAAAATTATACGACAATTTAAAGATGCATACAGAGTCTTTTCCATACCAGCAGTTTTAGATATTGTCTTATCTAAAGAATCCAATTTTGATTTCAACTTTAATAGTTGCTCCTTCATGTTCAATTTTATCAATAGCTTCCAGTTTCACAATCTCTTGATTTTCTAACTTTAACATTTTGTTGTTGAAGATTGAACACTCTTGTAGAGTTGGCATCAAGCATTTGACAGATTTGTTTTCAGGAATTTTCTTAAAAATATTCTCTGGGAGAATATTTTCATTTGGAAACAAATTTGAAATTAATCGTCCATGTAAAGCTTCTTTGCCATGCTCAGTTAGTTTTCCAATTCTTAGATCTTGTAGAATATCTTTATAATCTTCATCCTTTGCCTGTCGCATATTTTGAAGCAGTTCTGCATATTTGAAATATAACCAGATATTCACATTTCCAATGCTTCCTAAGCACTTCCTGGTATCTTCATGCGTAAGCATTTTAAACACTGGCTGTCCTTTCACTGGAGTTAGTTGCAGTAAATCTCCAAAAACAATGATGTGTTTGCCTCCAAATAACACATCATAGTCTGTTTTAAGAATTTCTTGCATTCTTAAATGCACAAAAGCAAGCATTACATTTGATACCATGCTTACTTCATCAATGATAAGAAGTTTCATTTTCTTTAGGACTCTTGAAACTTCACAACAAGCTTCTCCAGATAGCTTGTAGTATTGTAATTTGTTATCATGCTTCACTGGCAGCATCAATAAGTGATGTAAAGTAATCCCTTTAATGTTGTGTGCTGCCAACCCAGTTGGAACAGTAACAACACAAGAGAACGATGACTCCGTTGTTTTCTGAAAATATGTTGCAATCGCTTTCATCAGGAAACTTTTCCCAGTTCCTGCTTCTCCACTCACATATAGTCGGACAGGTACAAATAATGTACATGAGCACTCTTTTTTTCTCATGAGATAAACCATGCTCAATGTGTTCTGTGACGTCGTCATATATTTGTCTCTGCTCAACGTTTAGTTCTTTTTCCAAATCTTCTAAGTCAACTCCATTCTCCTGAGCTTGTTCCATGGCTCTTTCAACTTCATCCATGGCAGTAGCAGCTTCATTTTGTATAATTGGTCCTCCTAGTGGATCCTGACTCAATGATGCAGAACTCTGACTATCTTGAGAACTGTCTCTAGCAATCTCTGCTGCAATTGTAGCTTCTTGCTGTATTTCCTCGTTCAACATTTGCAGATAATTTGAAAAAACAGGACATTCTATCGTATCCTTGGTTGTATTGAATGAATCTTCATAAGTAAGAAAATCTCCAAGTAGTTCCTCTTCTGTACGCCAAGGCTTAAAGAGTTGCAACAGAGCTAAGTAATAAAATTCCCTTTTGTCTGGAGAATCACAACTTAATTTTCGATGATTAATCAAATGGCCTTTTCTTTGTTTCACTAGACAGCCTTCACATGCAATTACAGCATATACACCTTTATTGATGTCTTCTATGACGTTCTTTTTAAAAATATAGGTTTGCAGAACTTCATAGAGACAAACATTCTCAAGGTGACTGTACTGTCTTGTTCTTTCTCCGCCAAATACTCTATTTCTTGTACAGATTTCAAAACTCGGTTTCGTGTTGCAGCAAGACCTAGACTCACCCAAATGATGGTTTTAGATTTGGCATATAGACTTGCTGATGACAACCGATCAGAACATTCATATGCTCCAATTTTTCGATGCAACAACATCTTCAGACTGTAACTGTATAATTTCTTGCTTAGACTCTTTTCATGTGAAATTTCCTCCCACATTTCCTTCAGTTCCGGATTTTCTGATTTTGTGATGTAAGATGTCACATATTGAGCCACAGCAATATAGTTGTCAGCCACATATTGAATATCCATGTTAGCATTCCACATGGGCAAAATGACTGGGTTGTATGTATTTTTGGGTGATTTTCTTGTCACAGTATGTCGCAGAGAAGACATAAAATTGTTGACTCTTCCTTTCGCTATTACTGGACGTGGAAATGCAAAACGACATTTCGTGTAGAACTTGTCCTTGGATTTGTATTTTCGACGACAGTATTTCCCACAACGATGGCTTTGAAAGCGTAAAACTTGATGTCTTAAATTGTTTTCTTCTGTACTTTTCGGAACAGCACATGTAGAATACTGCTCAATGAAACTCATCACTTTCTCATCTGAATCTGTTCCAAATTTTGGTGCATCTTTACTCCATAGCAGCATATGTATATGAGGAGCACCTCTTGCTTGATACTCCTTTCTACAAAAGAAATCCAACACCTCTCCAAGCGGAGGATTTTTTTTGTTTGTAATAAAAGACATCATAGCTTCAAACCTATGATTGAAATACCTGCATACATTAACTAGATCCAAAGAGCACAGTTCTCCAGGTGTCTTTGTTCAATATTTTCAATGTTTTTATTTGCCTCTCGTAGAAAATCAAGTAAGTCTTCCCAAGCATACTCAGCAATGCTAAGAGTGAGGAACCATGTAGGAGTTCCTAAGTTTCTTAGCATACATTTCAATTCCCCATGTTATGTTATGTTATGTTATTTTATTTTGTAAAGCGCACGGATGCCGCAGCCAAGAGGCGTCCCGGCGCTTGGGAGAAGGTAAAAAACACAACACGGGAGCTAGTGGCTAAAAAAGACTAAGCAGTAGAAAATAAAAAGGTCTTCAAGGCTTTTCTGAACGGGAGCAGATCAGGAATGGAGCGAAGAGAGGCAGGCAGGGAGTTCCAGAGAGCTACTGCCATCACAGCAAAAGAGCGTCCGCCCATCCTTGCTTTTTTGAAACGTGGCACTACAGCAAGGTTGGTCCCTGAGGATCGGAGGGCTCTGGATGGCTCATAATGACAGATTAATTGGGACAGAATAGGGGGGGAAGCCAACTTCAAGATTTTAAAAGTTAGGCAAAGAGTTTTAAATTTAATTCTTTGCCCCACAGGCAGCCAGTGAAGATCCTGAATAGTGCGACGCACAGAAACAAACTTCGGAAGACCAACCAACATCCTGGCGGCCGCATTTTGCACCCGCTGGAGGCGCACTAGTTCTGCTTGATTGACGCCTAAGAATAAAGAGCTGGCGTAATCTAATCTAGCCAAGACTGTGGCCTGGACAATGATCTGTCTCGTGTCAGCATCAAAAAACTTAAAAATGGGTCGCAGACACCTCAGGGCACCAAAACAAGTTCCGGCAACCCGTTTAGTGTGGGCGGTGAATGAAAGTTTATCATCCAACCACACCCCAAGGTTCCTAACTTCAGCCACTGGGGTGGGAGCAGGGCCTAATTCAGATGGCCACCACTGATCGCCCCAAAGCTCACTTTCCCTACCAAAAATAATAACCTCGGTTTTAGAGGCATTCAGTTGGAGGCGGTTGTTCGCCATCCAGCCAGCCACAGCTTTTAGCGCGGTCTGAAAAGAGGCAGCATCCATGTTGGTCTCTCCGTTAAGTGCCACCGCCAGCTGCGTGTCATCGGCGTATGACACCATGGAGAGACCAAAGCTATGGGCGACCTGAGCCAACGGTTGGACATACAAATTAAATAAGGTAGGGCTTAGGGCCGACCCCTGTGGGACACCCTGCAGGATCGGACGAGGAGCAGAAACAAAAGGGGGAGTGGATACTTTAAAAGTTCGATCAGTAAGAAAAGATCGAAACCACTCGAGTGCTCTCTCTCCAACTCCGGCCTCCTCAAGGCGATGGAGGAGGATCTGATGGGACACCGTGTCAAACGCGGCACTAAGATCCAATAGGATCAGTGCCGCCGTTTGACCTAGGTCCAACATTTTCCTGATGTTCTCGACCACTGCTAGAAGAGCCGTTTCAGTACTGTGTCCCGCGCGGAACCCATTCTGCGATTTATCCAGTATTTTCGCTTCCTGCAGATGGAGTGACAGGATGCGGTTAGCATGAGATTCTGCTAATTTCGCTAGCCAAGGAAGCAGGGAAATCGGCCGATAATGTTCCGATTTAGTGGGGTTGAGGGCCGGTTTTTTAAAAATAGGAATGATGGTAGCCTGCTTCCAAGCACTAGGCACACAGCCGGTGTTAAAAGACAGCTCAATGAGACTGTGCATGGCCGGGTAGCAGCACTCAGCAATTTCCTGGAATTGAATGGGTCTCATGGGGTCATCAGGTGAGCCGGATTTGACCTTTAATGTCAAGGCTTTAAATTCCTCTAGCGTAGGGCTGGGAATAGTCAGCAGTGGTAAGGAAACCTTAGGTGTTATGTTATTCTCCTGGATGGTAGACTGGGAGAATGACCTATAAATGGCCTCGACCTTTTCAATGAAGAATGACGCCAGATCCTCACAGTGCTCTAGGGAGGCTGCCATGACGACGGTACCAATACTCGTTAGTACCACGCTGACATGCCATGAGATTAATTAGCTGAGATTCCAAAACACTGTCTTGCAGTTTCACTTTATCTATAAAATCCCTTGCTGAAACATTTTGTAGATGTGTTCCACTGTTCAGTACATGGTTTACTGCATAGAAAAGTCCAGACAAGTCACTTTCAAACAGTAGATGGAACAAATATGGAATGCATTGACGAAACCTTGGATCGTCTGCATATAATCTTGAAGTCCGGTATTCAGATGCAGGAATTTGAACAGGTCGGTCGTCATATCGTCCACCTTCACCTGTTGGAAATAACTGTGGAAAACAACGAGCTTCCAAACTTTCTTTCCATACACTAATGGGACTTCTTTTGGCTTTTTTCATCTGAAACAAGTCAATAGCATTCCCCATTACTATTACTTCTTTGGAATGCAATGGATGAACACTATAATGTTCATAAATGTCTTCACTTCTAGAGACATCAACTTTTTCTATTTGCCCAGCTGAAAAATCAGTGTCCTCTTCTACAGTTGTTTCTTCTTCTCCAACATACACATTTCTATAGTACTGATTATTTTTTACCAAATACAACGTTGCCTTTTTGACTTTCCTAACATCCACTAATTCTTGCAGATTTTCTTACTTTTTGTCGGAACACCATTAACTAGAATAACCAGAGGTTCCTCTTCTACTTTTTCGACACCAATTGTATCAATATTTTTCTTAAAATCTAGAGGCAAATAAACAACTCTTCCCTTTAATCCTCTCTGTAAAACTGAAGGAGGCAATTTCCCTGTCTTAGTCTCCATGCGAACAATAGCCTGAAAAGGATGTACACATTGAATCAGAATGGATTCATAGATATTTAAATCCATCAATTCAGAAGGAATGTCTACCAACTCCAGATTATTATGAACAGCTCTAGCAGGCATTCTGTTTTCATTTATTTTATTATAACAATATTTACAAATACGTTGATCAGAGCCCAAATCAAAACAATTTTCAACCAACAAATAAGTTGCAAAATCCTTCCACTCATTATTATTTATCTTTTCGCTTTTTACATATAAATCAACTAATCTAGTCTGATGCTCATAATGAGTTCGTCGACAACAAACACAAGAAAAATTAGGCCTTTCAATTGAATTGACCTTAAACATTATAATTTCATTTTCATATTTTTCTGTACTTAAAATCTCTACATTTTCTTCTACATTACCTTCTATTACTGTATCAATTCCTGCACTGACCTCTTTTTCACCAAAGTAAAAAAACTCAATTTCATCACAAATGTTTTTGACATCTAATTCAGTTCCATGTAAAAGAGCACTGTTTAACTGTTTTAGTTTAAGTGCTGGACTTTTTGCATAATACAACCTTCTCACTAATTTCCTCACTTTATTATGATGCACTGCTAACATCTTAAAATGATGAAAAACACTCTGACATACTTTTCTTGAAAGACAAGCCAGTGAATGCCCTTTCAAACCTGTTTTTTCTCTCACTCTACAAGGATCTAACTCTTGTAAAATTGTCATTTTTTGTTTCACACTTTTCTTGGTATATGACCGTAAGAAAGTGCGAAATGAATCAATTGATTCCTGTTGCACACTACAAATACTACTACAATTCCATGTATACACTGGAGCCTTAGGACATCTCCCTAAAACTTCATCAGCTAACACCTCTTCTGTATTTCTAGGCACAATCTCTTCTTTTTCAACCGGACAACCGTCCTTCACCTCATATGCTTGACCACTGGTGTCAACTGCATGTTCCAAATCATTATCCTGATAGTAACTTTCTCCATTAAAAAATGGCTCACAACTTGAACTATGCTTCCATTCTCCAGAAAAAACATCACAGAAATTAGTATGATTAATAACTCTCCTCAACTTACATTTTGATTTGAACACATTGATTACCTTATCAAGTGTACAAATTCTATTCATTACTAAACTAAACAATTTATTTTTCACTTTAAATGCTTCATCCACAATCTTAACTATGTTTTTTTTCTTGTAAAAGCAGTCTTTTTTGATACCTCTTTACATTATTTAATAAATTTGATAATATTCTGTTGTAAAACATTCGTCTACGAATTTCAGTAAATTGGTTGCTCCTTCTTTTGTTATACAAAATATCATCTCCTTGTACAGGTCTAACATTTTAAGAAGGACATCCTGTTTTGTTTCTAATTACAGGTGTTTCATTCTTGCTTGCAAAAAAACGTTTTTTTCTTGACATTTCAATAAGTTCCTGAGAAAATTTTTAGTTTGCTTACCAGGAGCATTTTTTTTCTCTGAAGATTTTATTTTGGTTGGTTCTTGATTTTCTTTTTCCTTAGACCTTAATTTTCTTTTATAAACTTTTTCACGTCTTGCTTTCGAAGGCATTTTTTTCTTTGTTTTTATAGATGATTATAATCTGTGGTAAACAAAAAATAACATATTATAGACCACTACAAACATATTACATAGCAATTACAATAAGTAAACAATATAAACACTAGTATACAACAAAAGGCTGATTTACATTATATCTGCTTTGCTTTGTGTCAAAAACGATTTACTAATTAATTAGCAGGATGTTACATGTAATGAGAAATTAATGTTATGTGTTACTTACGTATAGGTGGCCTGTTTTTGGTCTGTAGGACAGTGAAATAATATGAGCAGAGACACACATACTGTTGGCAGAGACAGACATGGTACAGTATATCTAACATTCTGATCATGTGCTTAAGATCACACTGTGACTGAAGCTTGATTCACCCATCACTCTGATCTTAGGCAGAGTCACACATACTGTTGGCAGAGACAGACATGGTACATTATATCTAACATTCTGATCATGTGCCTAAGATCACACTGTGACTGAAGCTTGATTCACCCATCAGTGTGATCTTAGGCAGAGTCACACATACTGTTGGCAGACAGACATGGTACATTATATCTAACATTCTGATCATGTGCCTAAGATCACACTGTGACTGAAGCTTGATTCACCCATCAGTGTGATCTTAGGCAGAGTCACACATACTGTTGGCAGAGACAGGCATGGTACATTATATCCAACATTCTGATCATGTGCCTAAGATCACACTGTGACTGAAGCTTGATTCACCCATCAGTGTGATCTTAGACAGAGTCACACATACATTGCGCAAGGGGCTTGTAAATATGCCAATGAAACCATTACACTATCTCTATACCAGCATTAATGTCAAACATTGCGCAAGGGGCTTGTAAATATGCCAATGAAGCCATTACACTATCTCTATACCAGCATTAATGTCAAACATTGCGCAAGGGGCTTGTAAATATGCCAATGAAACCATTACACTATCTCTATACCAGCATTAATGTCAAACATTGCGCAAGGGGCTTGTAAATATGCCAATGAAACCATTACACTATCTCTATACCAGCATTAATGTCAAACATTGCGCAAGGGGCTTGTAAATATGCCAATGAAACCATTACACTATTTCTATACCAGCATTAATGTCAAACATTGCGCAAGGGGCTTGTAAATATGCCAATGAAACCATTACACTATCTCTATACCAGCATTAATGTCAAACATTGCGCAAGGGGCTTGTAAATATGCCAATGAAACCATTACACTATTTCTATACCAGCATTAATGTCAAACATTGCGCAAGGGGCTTGTAAATATGCCAATGAAACCATTACACTATCTCTATACCAGCATTAATGTCAAACATTGCGCAAGGGGCTTGTAAATATGCCAATGAAACCATTACACTATTTCTATACCAGCATTAATGTCAAACATTGCGCAAGGGGCTTGTAAATATGCCAATGAAACCATTACACTATCTCTATACCAGCATTATTGTCAAACATTGCGCGAACGGGCTTGTAAATATGCCCCTCTTTATCTTATATTCCATCTCAACTGATGCCCTTACTGAAATACTTTATGCATCTACCACACCATTCCATATGGTTTTCTATCTGCTATTCTTATCCCTCTCCATACATTCACTGCTTCCACCCATGTTAAAGGTTGCACAAGACGCTTCTAAAAAAGGAGCATATTTACAAGTCCAATGAAACCATTACACTATCTCTATACCAGCATTGAATCCAAGCATAAAAAACAATTTAAAAAGAAGTCTACCTTATAAACTAAAAAATACAAACAGTAAGCACACACAGCTAACATTATGGAAAAAGGTAAAATTATAATTCCTTAATTCACACAGACACGCACTGTGATACTTGTCAAAAAATCTTTAAGCTCTCTATCTTTTTTAAAAGAATCATTACTCACCTTTAAAAATGCTTTGGAAGATGTAAAACAGTGTCAGTCACACTCAACAGAAATTCTTAGGCAGAATCTCTGAATAATGCTTCTTTCACTTGAGCCTGAGAATAATGGCACAAATTCTTTCTCTTTCTCATTTCAGACCCATATTCTTGTACCTAACCAATCAAAATTGTTCACACACAAATTCAAAACCTGGACTTTGAAGCTCACATAACATTCACCCATCCCCCCAGTGCTCATTCACCCTGTAACCATAGTAACTCCCTCCTAACCCAGCACACAGTTCACAAGTTCATCATACTATGTTGCAAAAGAATACATCAAGGGTGTTTGACCAATCAATCTACTAGCTAATCAACTGTAATGTTTGTTTAAATGACTTTTTCTCATCCATTGAACTGACTTTTTACCCAAAAAAAGCATGCACCCTAATTTTCAGTGGAGATTTTTAAGAAAGCACCAATCATTTCTGGTTTTTCAACTGCACTGATTCTCAACCACTTTTTTTCATAATCAAACTGCCATTTCATTTCCACAACTCATCTCACTAGAAGCACATCCACCTTCAAGATGCAAAAAATCTGGTTTGTGGGTCATAGCTATGTCCACTGGAGTCAAAAATACGCAGCTAACAGAGGTATTTACAACCTTGATTTACCAAATGTGGACATTGTATGGATTGGACAGAGAGGATTGAGAAGTCACCAATTGATACCATTGGTAAAATCCTTTATGCATTTACCACACCCTGACCTTATAATTGTGCACTGTGGTGGAAATGACCTAGGCACTTTGACTGGGGTAGGTCTGGAAATGCTTTTAAAGGACATCTTTGGGCAATTGATGTCACTTTTTCCAAAAACTGCCTTGGTATTTCCTAATATATGCCAAAGGCAAAAATGGAACTGGTCCAACCAATTTTGTCCACAGATTGAGAAAGCAAGGAAACATGTGAATAAATCTGTTTCTGCGTTCCTCAGAGACTATGGTATGGGTTCCATTTACCACAACAACTTGCGTTACAACATGCAAGACATCTATAAGAGAGATGGTGTGCATTTTACAGATGAGGGGAATAGAGTTTTCCTCTTATACATAAGACTCTGCATTGGTACCTACTTGTAGGTACAAAAAACACCCACATAACACAACAGCTCTTTTCAGAGCTAACTTACCTGTAAACACTCTACATAATTTTTTTTACTCTGTTTTTCCCCGTGGTGCACTCAGGGTGCGCGTACCGGAGAGCGTACCCGGAACGCACCCAGCGCTTACCCCACAAACATTTTTTAAAAAGTTGTTTTTGGGCCCTTCAGGGTCCTTCTAGGCCCCCTCAGAAAACCTAGGGGGTCAGGGGGTGTCAACCCTGCCACCTTTTAATCATTTCCCCCTTTTTTTTTACCTCAGGTGTCTCGATTTTCCCGAGACACAAGATGGCGGACTCTCCAGACTGTTTAGAATGTTGACAGACATCATACAGCCAATCAGCTTTCCACTCGCGCACTACCGTAGCGCGCCGGGTGCGCTCCCCGGTACGCGTACCGGTGAGCGCTCGGAGCGCGCCTATTGATATATATGTTTTTTTGAAGTTGCCTATCATAAAAACCACAGAAGAAATTTCAAAGAAATATAGAAAAGGCCCTACTACATACCAGTACCTATCATTTTGCCAACTTTGGTGTAATTCCATTCATCCATTCAGGCTGTAGGCGTGTCTAAATGTCCTATGGAAATTTGCATGGGGAAAACCCATTTGAAAGTATTGAAATTTAGAAACAATCAAAATATTACTTTAGTTTAGAATTTTTGTGTGTGATGAAGTTTGATTGGTTATGTATATATCTTAAATGAGAGGAAAACACTGCCATTTTGTAATACCCCAGTCTGAGGTACTTCTGAGAGAATATTTGAGTGCTCAATTGCTGGACTTAGAATATCACAGTACTAACTCTTCTATTTTCAAAAAGGTGAGTTGTTAATTTGTAAGGGGAACTATGCTGTACACTTTAAGATAAATTGGAAAATGTTTACCATTAGTTATTTACAGACCTTCTGTTATAATTTGTGTTTAAGATTGGCTTCATCACATCCAGTGCTTTATATTTCTAGTTCCTGTCTGATACTATACACTGCCCAATTAATTTTAAAGAACTAAATACTTGATTAAGCTACTTTTATGTTATGTATTACTAAAAACGATAATTGAAAGTGATTACTTTTTTCTGCAATTTACAGCAGGAAATTTGAAATTAAAATGGAGGACAACAAGGAAATTTCTTTTGAAATTACATCAACACATCTTGAAAATGAAAATGGCATAGACATTGAAAGCACCATTTCATCACGAAGAGAAGATGACTTAAAAGATTTTTTGAATCAATCCATAGATGAAGAATGAATTCAATGTTTGGATGAAATAGAATCAATGAACAATTTTCATGAGGACATTAAATATATGAATGATGATGAAATACCAGATGAGGACATGCTACAAGTTCTATTAAATTATGAGAAATCTGAACAATAAATTATTAATTACAAATTAAAAATTAGTTGACATATTATTCATTTTTATTTCTAATTTATGAGGTAAAAGAGAAGTGATTGTAGTATAATGAAATACTTATAGTATAGAGTGCACAATTTTTATGTTACATAGTAAGTTTACTCATATTTACTGCCCTTCTCCCACTGTATTTTTACCAATGTATATTTGATATCTCTTCTTCATCTCCTGCCTCCTTTCTCTCACTATCTGTCTCTGATACACCCTATCGCCGCCATTTTGTGTAGTTTCAGAAAAGAGTGAAATGTAATACTTCAAAACTTGAAAAGAGAGCAGGGTAGAGTGCCTCTCACCCCAATTCTTTTTAAAACTATTTTCTTTCACTGTTTTCCCCTTGGTGCGCTCAGGGTGCGCGTACCGGAGAGCGCACCTGAGAACGCACCCAGCGCTTACCCTACAAAAATTTCAACAACAAAAAAGTGTTTTTGCCCTTCAGGGTCCTTCTAGGCCCCCCTGAGAAAACCTAGGGGGTCAGGGGGTGTCTACTTTTCCCCCTTTTAATTATTTCCCCCTTTCTTTTTCACCTCTTGTGTCTCAATTCTACCGAGACACAAGATGGCGGACTCTCTGGACTGTTTAGAATGTTGACAGACACCCGACAGCCAATCAGCTTTCGCTCGCGCACTCCCGTAGCGCGCAGGGTGCGCTCCCAGGTACGCATACCGGTGAGCGCTCGGAGCGCGCATATAGATATATATGTGTTTTTGAAGTTACTTTTCATAAAAACCAATGGAGCAATTTTCAAGAAATATAGCAAAGGCACATCTGCGTACCAGTCCCTACAATTGTGCAAAGTTTGGCATAATTCCATTCAGCAGTTCGGGCTGTAGACTTGTCAGACTGTCCTATGGAAATTAGCATGGGGAAAACATGTTTTGGGACCCCCCTTTTTTCTCAGCCCCCACTTCACGAATCCCCACGAAACTTTAAGGGAAGGAGCGGAGCGGAGCTGGCCAAAACTTTGGAAAATTACAGGCAGATCCCTCAACCGGCGCAATAGTTATTACCAATAGAATGTTGCGGATTTCCTATGGTAGCTAGGTCCTAACTATAACTACCTACTGGCGACCGCAAGTAGGTAATATATATTTCAGGACAATGACCCCGATGGGTCTAAATCAGAGTGAGGAACTGTATGTACATTTGTAAACACGATGTAGAATAACTGTGCATGGTTGTCTGAGTAAATTGGAAAAGGATAGAGGGATAGGAAGAATACGAAAAAATTTGCAATATGAAAAAGTTGGAAATGTTCAAAGTACATATATATTTTATATGATAAAACAATATAGGAAGTAACTGGCATGAGATAACGTTTACCCCCTAGTGTATAAATTATTGGGACATCCATAAAATAAATATTTATATAGAGTATGAATTTTATAAGCAATGATAGAGTCCGTAACAACTGTATTCGAGCCCCATAGAATGAGCCCACTGGAGGGCATGAAATGGTTGAAGTAAAATGAACTAGGTCGACACCCTAATTGTAATAATTAATTACATAATGAAATTTTCAAACAACTGAGGATCGAAGTTAATATTGAGAATAAATACTAATGCCCACTGGAGGGCAAAAGTGTTTTAAAACTAAATCAAATTGTTTAAAATCCAAAACGGACATAACTATCGGACATTACTAAGTGCCGGAAACGGTCGTCAAAGTATTAATAAAAGTAAACGGATGTCCCCCGGTTTTTCTAAAGTAGATCATAGATGGGGTATATAAAATATTACAAAAAAAAGATAAAAAAACATTGACATAATGATGCCAGAATTGTCAACAGATTTTGAGAGGCCAAATGGTGTGTAAAAACTACATTTCCCAAGTTACTTCCGGTATTGTTAACAGGAAGTGATGCGATGATAATAAAATATTTGGCGGGACCTCCGTAGAAATAGGAGGGGCTCAAATTTTTCATAGCATTAACCGTGATCAAGCTACACGTTTGTAGCGAAACGCGTCGGGTTTATTTGCTTGTATGCTGGAAATAACTGCGAATTAAACCTTGGGAAACGAAGAACTTTGTGAGTGCGTACTCATTTCCTTAATCGAGGAGGTGTGTTGAATAAATTTAAAGCGTGGCTCTGCTGAGGAGTACAGCACCGGAGACGGGAGCGCCAGGGGTCTGCATTTGAGAGCCGAATCGGTGGATATATATATATATATACATTATATATATATACACACACACATGAATGTTGCTGCATTGGATGCCTAAGTGTGTCTCTAACAGGTGGGAACCTTGGAGCTTTGATATATACACACATATACATATATATATATTCACTGAAAAAACCATAGGTTATAGACCATATATAGTTAGGGATTAGCATTTACAAAACCTTGAAAATTCACTGAAAAAACCATAGGTTATAGACCATATATAGTTAGGGATTAGCATTTACAAAACCTTAATTTACTCGCACAAAACCATAGAAATTCGCATATATAGTTAGTTGCAATAACTATATATCGCGCACCCGCAATCCACTGCTGATGATGTCACATATTACATCATTCATGACATGGTCAGTGACATCACTGATGACATCACTGATGACATCTCAAATGACATCACTGATGACATCACTGATGACATCTCAAATGACATCACTGATGACATCACTGATGACATCTCAAATGACATCACTGATGACATCACTGATGACATCTCATTTGACATTACTGATCATATCACTGATGACATCATTCATGTGATAATACGATGAACCTCTTCAGACTCTAATATAACCTTAGATACAATCAGTATAAACAGACACTCACAGACTGTCACTTATCCATGGAGTTACTCACACGCCTAGTCAGTCATGCAAAAAATCAATCACACCTCCATTCCCTCAACTATACAGTTATACACACATTACTTATTCAAACATATACTAACACATATTTACTCTCTTATACAATCCCTGATACAAGTTCACAATGATCCATACAGCCACTCACACATTCACTGGCTCTTATGCACAGTTATTTATATATGTCAACTCTCACATGGACTGTGTTTTACATATGTACTTACTTTGACATGTAGCACTGAGATATCCATTCACTCACCAATACACTCTTGCACACAGTCAACTGCCCATGCAGCTGTTTCCACATGCACTTTTGAACCCATACATCTAGTGAATCAACTGCTCACACATCTATGCACAGAGTCATACCCCTCCCAGCCACCCACACACACACTCAGTCTCTCATACAAATACTTGGGCAACCAATCAATAACCCATATAGTTACTCATATAGCTACTGATCAACACATGCAGCAGTTTACAGAACAACAGACATAATGATGCACAAATTAAGACAGTTTAGTCACTAACCCATGCACTCAGTGAGACACATTTAATCACTCACTCATACAGTCAGTCATGCACCTACTAAATCCTTCATCCAGACACTTATACATCCACTCATTCTTCAATATGTAAGACATATTTTTACTTTACAGAAACATACAAACACTAGTTGATGTCATCAGTGATGTCATCAGTGATGTCACTGACCATGTCATGAATGATGTAATATGTGACATCATCAGCAGTGGATTGCGGGTGCGCAATATATAGTTATTGCAACTAACTATATATGCGAATTTCTATGGTTTTGTGCGAGTAAATTAAGGTTTTGTAAATGCTAATCCCTAACTATATATGGTCTATAACCTATGGTTTTTTCAGTGAATTTCATTGGTTTTTTAAAAGCTAATATCTATAGCTGTAACATATATTCTTATTCTGATTCACAAATATATTTTATATATATTTGTATTATATTTTTTTAATTCAATTTATATTATAATTTAAATTATTTTTTCTTGTTTCGCTGCCGGTCCGCGAACCGGTAAACGTTCCGTTTGTGCAAATACCGCGTTAGAAAGGCACATCGTGACGCGTCCCGTAAACACAACATATCGCGTTACTACGTAATGCCCCTTATGACGTGCTGCGTTAGCGCACCCGGAAGCGTTCTGGAACGCGAACCAAGGCGCGAAACGTAAAGCTCCCGAAACGATCCGAGGCGCGGCGCGGAACGCGGAACGTAAGCATAACAGGTCATGTGACTAGTTCATAAAACTTTTCATTGGTTCATTTTACTTTTAGTTTCCTAATGATGGAACGCTTGATCATATGACGTAAAATAAACACTTTTCATTGGTTTAGAACATTTTTTTTTCTCAAATGATGAAAGTCCCACCTTTTTTCCTCACTCGGACTTTCATTTTTATGAGAGAAAGACCTGTTTTTGTTTGCTTAGACATGGCATTTGTATTAGCTGCAGCTGGTGGATCTCCACCACCTCCACCACCACCAAAGAAGAGAGGACCGACTAGCCAGGTCATCTTCCAAGAAGAAGAAGAAGAGGAAGACGAGGAACAGGAGCAAGGGATAAGTGGGTTTCTGAAAGAAATGCCAAGGACGTCCCATGTGAAAGAGAATTTTATCTGGCAATTTTTTTCTTTTCCTTCTCATGAAAAGAAAGTAAATGCCAGGTACGTTACCTGCCTCATCTGCAAAAATAAACTCTCGAGAGGGACCGAAAAAAAATATAGCTATGGTAATCATACCATGCATCGGCACATGGAGAGGTGGCACCCTCTTAATTATAGTAAAGCACAACTTCGAGATTTGGTGGATAACCCCCGACCGGCTAAAACATCCACCAATGACTTAGCAATAAGTGAGTCAGAGGCAAGGGAAACGGTCCCAAATCTCCAAAAGAACTTTGGGCAGATGAGATTGACATGTGTAGCTTGTGGAAAATTAATTTCATGTGGAGAGAGGAGTATTACTTTAATAAATAGATCATATGAAAATCATCAATGTCCAAAACGTCTAAGAAAGTATTTTTTTTTTTTGTTGCTCCTGTTGAGCCCTTTGAAGTGAATCATTTTTGTTTCCCCTTCTTCAAAAAAAACAAAAATATATATAAAACATCAAAAATAATAAAAAAAAGTTCTATTCAGAACTACCTTCCCTTTTAAAAAAAATTGCTAGAATGTTTAGCACTCTAGCATCCTCTATTTCTTTTGATTCGCTTCCCGGTTAGCGTTCCGGTACGCGAACCGGGAGCGAACTAAAAAAAAATATTTTTTAAAAAAGACGAGTAAATAAACAGAGAGTAATGTGAAAAGAAAGACAAATAGAGGGAGTAACACACAGTTACTGTTGAAAGAGGGACTGATAAAAGAAGTGAAAAGAGTAGTATAAATAAGTAATAGAAAAAGAAATGAAGTAAGTAGCAAAGGCAGGAAACTAAGGGTTAAAGAAAAGAAGCAGTGGAACTAATAAAAGTTAAATCTGATAGACATGTAACGTAAAGAGTACTAAACACTTACCTTATAATTGTCATTACCGTACTGAATTATCATTTTTATACTTTTAATCTGTGTAAGAAAGAACAAAAAAATGTAAATTAATACAAGGTGGTAAAAAAAGAGTGAGCATGAGACAAAATGAATACATATTATAAATCACAATTCAAAGTAGAAAATTAATTAAAAAAATGTTAATGGTTTATTTTTGCTGTTATCGGAAAATATCAAATTTCACTGAAAACAGTGAGTTGAAGGTATTCATCATATAACAGCGGCGAAAAAAAAACACAATCAAAATGATTGTGTTTAAAAAACCCAAATAATATAACTAAGCAGAAATAGGAACTTCTCCAAAGTAACTTACTTTCTATGACGTCAAAGGATATCCTATGAACAGCTTATACTCTGTTGTGCTGTTACTATTTTCTGCCCGCCACTTTCTGAAAGATAAACTCCATTGTTTTAAGAAAACTGAGACATACAAAGCAATTTAAATCAGCACACTAAGTTACAGCAACACCTACAACCATTATAGTCCAATTACCTACCCTAAATTCTGACTTCAAAAATCAAGTCAAAAGGCAACATTGCTTCGTACTCAATTAGTAATGTTTGCTGAAAGACTCGCCATTTTTTAAATTTCAAATAAGCTGTGTAATATCCAGATGTTGTCAAAGGACCAGCATATTATATAATAGCTGCAGTTGCAAATGTTCTTCCTGAAATCGATGACTGTGTAGCCCAAAAATTTTTAATTAGACTTAACAACTTTTTTTCATACAGTTTATGTAGTTCAAATTGTAAAATGACATTTCACCCATAAGTTTCTATAAAAAATATGGACAGCATTGCAGACTTACGTTTCCTCTACTCTTTATTTTGATCTGCTGCTTGACTTAGCTTATAAAAACAAACAGTTTTCGCTCTGTACTACAATTATCCACAAGGCGATATAGAGTAGGAGCCATTAGAACCTCTGTAAATTCCTCTAAACAAATCCCAAGCTTCCTTTCCTAATATTTTGGTTGTAAGAACACCAGGTAGGAATTTTGAAGGTGGAAAGGCAATCTTTTTTTTAAAGTTAAAACAGAATCATTGCAGAATGACCAACCGTTTCCAGATTTCAAATAAGCTGTATAATGTCCTGAATTAGTTGAAGGACCGTTATGATATATAATTGCAGTAGTTATAAAAGTCCTTCCTGATATTGACAACTGCGAAGCCACAAAATTATTAATTAAAGTTGTCAATTTAGTTCCATCAGGCCTACATCGTTGGAACATTAAAATGACATACTGGCCATAACTTCGTAAAATTAATGTGGACAGCATTCCAGACTTACATTGGCTGCACTCCATGTTTTGATCGGCTGCCTTTACTAGCTTATTGAAGAATACTGATTTACTGTCAGGCAAAGTTAAATATATAAATCTTTCTGAGTCTACACTAGTAGTACTTGATAGCCTACAGTTCTCGCAGTCATGCTGCCATTGATAAGAAAGGCCAAATAGATAATCTACATCTACACCCTCATCTTGCAATACATCAAGCATATACATTAAAAACTCCTGACAATCCTGCTGAATATTTTCAGAGAATTCTGTTTGACCTGAACATTCGTCTAACAGAAAACGAATTTCAGACACACTTTCTACTCTCGTTCTATCAGCACTACATTTCTCTAACACAGAATTCAACAAACAGCATAAACTTTGTTCCGAATAGATCACAATCTGTTCTTTGAAAGTCTCTAGTGAAAAGAGAACATTAACAACTACATTAGCATAGCAGTTGACACCAGAACTATTTTCAAATTTAAAACCAACAACATTTTCAACAGAATTCATTTTATTCCTGCTTACAATTTTGGGTTCATCGACTTTTGGTCTTTTTGCTACAACCTCCCTACTATTACTGATATTTCTTCGTTTCCGGCCTACCACACGTTTCTCAAACAAAGGATATTGAGGCAAATGTGGCGCATACTCTCTTCTTAACCTATTGTATTCCTTAACACAATCTAGATCCGCACAAATGTTTGTGACATCACAGTCAATCAAGTACAATCCCGATAAAGTTCTGACTCGTGACAATGCTACATAAGCCATACCCTCTTTGAATACAGAACTGCCAATATTCACTAAAGCAGTGTCTACACTTAAACCTTGCGATTTATGAATTGTCACCGCATATGCCAAGCAAACAGGAAACTGCTTACGGCGAACATATAAGTCTTTAACAAGCAAAAACCTAGCAGAGCAACGACCAATTAGCTGTACTTCCTCAATGCCATCAAATTTAATTTTTAAAAATTCAATTCCATCTCTACTTCTGTATTTCTCAAAATCAACAACATTACCCATTGATCCATTTACCAGACCTCTTTCAACATGTAAATTCCTTCTCAAAATGATTCGGCAATTTAAGCACACATTCAAAGTCTTTTCAAAACCCACAGTTTTAGATATAGTCTTCTCTAATGAATCCAATTTAGATTTCAAATTCTCAGACAAAATAATTGTTGCTCCCATATGCTCTATTTTGTCAATAGCTTCCAGTTTCACAATCTCTTGTTTTTCTAAATTCAACATTTTGTTGTTGAAGATGGAACATTCTGCAAGAGTTGGCATCAAACATATTCCAGATTTCTTCACAGTAATTTTCTGAAAAATATCCTCTGGCAAAACGTCTTCTTCTGGATATAAATTTGACAGTAAGCGTGCATGTAAAGCTTCTTTACCACGCTCAGTCACTTTCCCGATTCTAACATCTTGCAGAATATTCTTGTAATCTTCGTCCTTCGCCTGACGCATATTTTCACGCAGCTCAGCATAACTGAAGTTTAACCAAATGTTAACGTTGCCAATGCTCCCTAGGCACTTCTTGGTATCTTCATGTGTAAGCAGTTTAAACACTGGTTGTCCTTTCACTGGTGTCAGCTGCAGAAGATCACCAAAAACAATGATGTGTTTGCCACCGAATAACACATCATACTCTGTTTTAAGAACTTCCTGCATTCTCAAATGCACAAAAGCAAGCATGACATTGGAAACCATGCTTACTTCGTCAATGATAAGAAGTTTCATCTTCTTCAGGACTCTAGGTACTTCACAACAAGCATCTCCAGATAACTTGTGGTATTGTAATTTGTTATCATGCTCCACTGGCAGCATCAGTAACCGATGCAAAGTAATCCCTTTAATGTTATGAGCTGCCAGTCCAGTTGGAGCGGTCACAACACAAGACAGCGATGACTCAGTCCTTTTCTGCAGATAACATGAAATTGCTTTAATAAGGAAACTTTTTCCAGTTCCTACTTCTCCACTCACGTACAGTCGGACAGGCTTCAACGACGTACATGAGCACTCTTCCTTCTCATGACTTAATCCATGCTCAATTTGGTTGGTAACTTCGTCATATATTTTCCTCTGCTCAACGTTAAGTTATCTTTCCAAATCTTCTAAGTTAACCGCATACTTCTGAGCATGTGCCATGGCTCTTTCCACTTCAATCATGGCAGTGGCAGCTTCATTTTCAATAACTGGTTCTCCTAGTGGATCCTGACTCAATGAAACAGAACTCTGACTGTCCTGAGAACTGTCTCTAGCAATCTCGGCTGCAATTGTTGCTTCCTGCTCAATTTCTGCATTCAACATTTGAAGATATTTTGGAAAAACAGGACATTCTATGGACTCCTTGGCTGCATTGAAAGAGTCTTCGTAACAGAGGAAATCCCCAAGCAGTTCCTCTTCTGCACGCCAAGGCTTGAAAAGTTGCAAAAGAGCTAAATAGAAAAACTATTTTCTTTCGGGAGATTCGCAATCCAATTTTCGATGATTTATCAATTGACAGTTTTTTTTGCTTGACCAGATATCCCTCACTTCCAATTACAGCATACACTCCTTTATCAATATCTTCTTTGATGTTCCTCTTGAAAACGTAATTTTGAAGAACATCATACAGACAAGCATTCTCCAGGTGACTGCTTCTATTTGGATAATATGTATCCAACATGTTGGTCTTCAAAATATCTGTACTGTTTGGCTCCTTCTCCACCAAATACTCAATTTCCCGTACAGGTTTCAGAACTCGGTTACGCGTTGCAGCAAGACCAAGACTCGCCCAAATGATACTCCTAGATTTGGCATAGAGACTTGCTGAAGATAACCGGTCAGAACATTCGTAAGCTCCGATTTCTCGATGCGACAACATCTTCAGACTGAAACTGTACAACTTCTTACTGAGGCTCTTTTCATGGGAAATATCCTCCCACATATCCTTCAGTTCTGTCTTTTCTTTTTTGGTGATGTTAGACGTCACATACCGAGCCACAGCCATACAGTTGTCAGCCACAAACTGTATATCCATGTTAGCATTCCACATGGACAAAATCACTGGGTTGTAGTCGTTGATGTACTTGGACTCTTCGTTTCTTTTCAAATTGTATGTGTTTTTGGGTGATTTCCTCGTCACATTATGTCGCAGCGAAGACATCAAATTGTTAACTCTTCCTTTTGATATCACCGACCGTGGAAATGCAAAACGACATTTGGTCTAGTACTTGTCCTTGTTTCTGAATTTACGACGACAGTACTTTCCACAACGATGGCTTTGAAACCGTAAAACTTGTTCTCTTAGACTTTTGTCTTCATTTGTCTTTGGAACAGCACATGTAGCATACTGTTCTATGAAACTCATCACTAAGTCATCCGGATCTGTTCCAAATTTGGGTGCATCTTTGATCCATAGCAGCATATGTATATGAGGAGCACCTCTTGCTTGATACTCCTTTCTCCAGAAGAAATCCAACATCTCTCCAAGAGGTGGATTTTTCTTGTTCATGATGAAAGACATCAAAGCTTCAAATCTATGATTAAAGTACCTGCATACATTCACTGGATCCAAAGAGCACAGTTCTCCGGGTGTCTTGAATTCAATATTTTCAATGTTTCCATTTACCTCTCGTAGAAATTCAAGTAAGTCTTCCCAGCCATACTCAGCACAGCTGAGAGTGAGGAACCATGTGGGAGTTCCTAAATTCCTCAGCATACATTTTAAGTCACCATGACGGCGGTACCAATACTCATTAGTACCACGCTGACAAGCCATGAGATTAATCAGGTGAGAATCCAAAATACTGTCTTGCACATTGACTTTATCCATAAAGTCCCTTGCCGAGATATTTCGCAGTTGTACACCACTTTTCAAGATGTGGTTCACTGCATAAGACAATCCAGAGAGATCACTTTCAAACAGTAGATGAAATAAATAGGGAATGCATTGTCGAAACCTAGGATCTTCTGTATACAATCGTAAAGTCCGGTATTCTGAAGCAGGAATTTGAACAGGTCGCTCATCATATCGTCCTCCTCGACCTGTGGGAAATAACTGTGGGAAACATCGAGCTTCCAAACTTTCCTCCCAAACACTAATGGGACTCCCTTTGGCTTGTTTCATTTGAAACAACTCAATAGCATTCCCCATGACCTCCTTTGAATGCAAAGGATGAACACTATAATGTTCATATATTTCTTCCTTTTTAGAGGCTTCTACTTTCTCAATTTGTCCAGGACACAAATCGCTGTCCTCTTCTTCACTTACTTCCTCTTCTGCAACACATACATTCTTGTAGTACTTATTATTTTTTATCAAATACAATGTTGCCTTTTTGACTTTCCTAACATCCACTAAATCTTGCCAGATTTTCTTACTCTTTGTCGGAACACCATTAACTATGATAACCAGAGGTTCCTCTTCCACTTTCTCTACTCCAATTGTATTAATGTTTTTCTTCAAATCCAAAGGCAAATAAACAACCCTTCCCTTTAATCCTCTCTGTAAATCTGATGGAGGCAACTTCCCTGTCTTTGGCTCCATTCGTACAATAGCCTGGAAGGGATGGACACTTTGAATCAAAATAGATTCATAAGTATTTAAATCCTTCAATTCAGAAGGAATGTCATCTAATTCTAGATTATTATAAACCGCTCTAGCAGGCATCTGGTTTTGGTTTAATTTGTTATAGCAATAAGTACACATACGTTGGTCCGCTCCCAAATCAAAACAATTTTCTACCATCAAGTATGTGGCAAAATCCTTCCATTCACTATTGTTTTCCATATCACTTTTTGCATATATATCCACTAACTTAGTCTGATTCTTATAATAAGTCCGTCGACAACACACACAAGTGAAATTAGGCCTCTCACTTGATTTCACCATAAACGTGGAAATTTCCTTGTGAAACTTATCTGTACTGAAAATCTGTACACTGTCTTCCACATTACCTTCTTCTAGTGGTTCAATATCAACATTGTTCTCTTTACCAGCAAAGTAACAGAACTCAATTTCTTGACAAATATTCTTCACATCTACTTCAGAACCATGCAAAAGAGCTCTGCTTAATTTTTTAAGCATAATTGCTGGACTCTTAGCATAATACAACATTCTAACTAATTTCCTCACTTTATTATGATGCACTGCTAGCATCCTGAAATGATGAAATACACTCTGGCATACTCTCCTAGAAAGACAAGCCAGTGAATGACCACGCAAACCTGTCACTTGTCTCACTCTGCAAGGATCTAATTCTTGCAACAACTTTATTTTTTGCTTTACACTTTTCTTATGAAATGTCCGTATAAAATCACAAAGCAAATTGATGGAATCCTGTCGCACACTGCAAATAGAACTACACTTTCAGGTGTACACTGGTCCCTTAGGACGTCTCCCTAAAACCTCATCACTTAATGCCTCTTCTGCATCTGCAGACACAAGTATTTCTTTTTCAACCGGATGACCATCTTTTACCTCATATGCTCGACCACTGCTGTCAACTGCATGCACCAAATCATTGTCCTGAAAATAACTCTCCTCATTAAAAAATGGCTCAATATTTGAACTATGCATCCATTCTCCTAAGAAAACTTCACAAAAATTACTTCGATTAACTTCTCTCTTCCATCTACTATTAGATTTAAAAACATAGATTACCTTGTTTAGTTTCCTAATTCTATTAATTACCAAAATAAATAACTTTCGCTTAATTTCGAAAGCCTGATCAATAATTTTCTCTACATTTTTCTTTTTCTTATAAAATGACACTTTCTGTTGACCTTTTTTAAATTGTTTTAGCAAATTGACAATTACCCTGTTGCGGAACATTCGCTTACGAATGTCCCTGAATATATTTGCCCTTCTACTGCCATGCACAGAGTTATCTCCTGCTCTAGCACAAACTTTTTTGACGGGCCTTTCCTTTCCATTTAAATTGGCTCTCTTTTTCTGGACTAAAACTTGTTCTGTAGTTATACTTTTGTTTCTACAAATGTTTTTAAGGAATGATTTCGTTCTCTTACCCGGTGTTCTCTTCGTCCGTTGAGGTAATTCTAATGTAGAGGACTGCTGCAAAATTTTAGTCAACTGCTGTCTTTGACGTTTCGTAGCCTTTCGAATTCTATCATTAGACGGCATTGTCTAATTTCCAAATAATCTGCAGTTGAATCTGTGGTAAAATATAATAAAAAATTTTATTAACCACTATTACCAAACAGTACATCAATAACAGTAAGAATTAGATTCAACAATGCTATAAAAATGATTCAAAAAAATATTTTTAATTTTACTGTGATAGTGATAATATTACAGGGCTTTCATGCAAATGACTGCCCACCCTGCAACAAAAAGCCCACATGAAACTTTACGCACATTAAATTGTGTACTTACCTGCAATAATCCATATGCCAGTGTTTACGTCCCTCCACCCTGCCCCTCCCCCTCCCCGTCTACCTGCCCCACGTAACTCCCTCCACGACCCGCGGCTGCTGTTTTGCAACATGGTGCATCTTCTAAATCTGTCCTGCATTATAAAAGTGACGCAACAGCAACACAAAAGAGGCGCACAACCATCATAAATCTTTCCCTATAACTTTAAGGGACAGATGTAGGTCGGTCGGTATCGGCCGAAAAACGGTATTTTCGGCCGTTACCGACCAGTTTACAAAATTTGTTATGTAGGAGGCAATATATTACCGAATCAGTAAAATTACAGAGTCGGTAATTTTACCGATTCGGTAAAATAAAACATTGGTAAATATACCGATTTGAAGCCACCCATATGTAGGTGGGACTCTTCAGAGTGCCAGGAGCCTTTACGAATCGGTATTTTACCATCAAAAACAATTTCACTGATTCTGTAAATGTAGATTTACCTACATGTGGCCTTGGATTTAGGCCCCTACATACCGATTGGCCATTTACCGGTCGAAATCGGCCGTAACCGGTCGGTAAATGGCCTGAAAGGACCACCTACATCGGGCCCTAAGTGTGCATGCATTTTATTTCAAAAAAAGTTTTAAAACCTTTTATGTAAAACAATAATACACCTACATTCATGGGGAACAGACTTAAAATGCCCTAATACACATGAAAACGTTTTTTTAAGGAACTTGCACCTTTTTTTCAATAACTTTTAACATGGCTATGTAACTCAAACAATCAAAATGAAAATTTTCCAGGCACACATGGGGGCGTATTTACAAGGGCCTTGCACTACGAGGAAAGTGACTTCAAATGACCAGACACACATGGGGACGTATTTACAAGGCCCTTGAACCCGGGGGAAGTGACTTGAAATTGCTAACCACACATAGGAGAGTATCTACAATGCCCGTGCAACACTTATGCATCATTTTTTACATATACACCGTAACAATAACAACACAAATGCATCATATATCTGTTCCGCAAAAGCGACGCATTGCAGAAGTCACATCATTTTACCATCAAAAACAATTTCACCGATTCTGTAAATGTAGATTTACCTACATGTGGCCTTGGGTTTAGGCCCCTACATACCGATTCGCCATTTACCGTAACCGGTCGGTAAATGGCCTGAAACGACCACCTACATCGAGCCCTAAAAGTGTGCATGCATTTGATTTCAAACAAAGTTTTAAAACCTTTTATGTAAAACAATTATACACCTACATTCATGGGGAACTGACTTAAAATGCCCTAATACATATCAAAAGTTTTTTTAAGATACTTGCACCTTTTTTTCAATAACTTTTAACATGGCAATGTAACTCAAACAATCATAATGAAAATTTTACAGGCACACATAGGGGCGTAGTTACAAGGGCCTTACAGCACGGGGAAAGTGACTTCAAATGACCAGACACACATGGGGACGTATTTACAAGGCCCTTGTACCCGGGGGAAGTGACTTGAAATTGCTAAGCACACATAGGAGGGTATTTACAATGCCCGTGCAACACTTATGCATCATTTTCTTTTAACATGGCTATGTAACTCAAACAATTAATCATTCCTATGGGCTTTGAAGCCCATAGGAATGGTTAGGCATTACCGATTCGGTATTTGTCAGTACTAATACTTTACATTATCTACAATTACAATTGGTAAAAGAATCCAAAATCGCCTTTGAAAGCAGAATGCAAACACTTGACGCAAAACATCATTTTAAATACACAGCTGACTTTCTTATTTACGCAAAAAAGTATACTACTCTTTATCTAAAATATATAAACGATAACTCACCTTTACAAATTCTTTTTGAAATTCAAAACAGACTCAGAAACACACCAATTATTCTTTAGCAGAATTAAAGGTATGCACTCCAGAGGCTGGAACCAACAAAGGCACTGAAACGCTGATATTCATCACACATATCTCTCATATCAGCCAATCAAAACTCTTCCCTCACTTTTTTCAAATCAACACCCTTCCCCCCTCTGCCCTTTCAACCTCTTTTCCATAGCAACTACCGCCTGCCAGACCTGTCATGTTCACAAGTTCACACAACAATGTTTCAAATGAACTCTGAACTCTCAGTACACCTGCTAATCCACTGCAATCTTTCATAACAGCATTTTTAAATACCCATTCAAAATACATCTTTCAAAGAACACATCCATGCACCCTAACTTTCTGTTTTCAGCAATGGAAATACACCAATCACTGCTAATGAATCATTTGCACTTAAACTCCACAGTTTTTTTCATTACAAACTTCACTATTTCAACTGCCATTTCATTCCCACACTTCATCTGACTGCAGCAAAAACTCCTCTAGCCATGTTTTCAGTCTGGATTCTTGGACATAGCTACATCCACTGGGCTCACAGGTATGCTGATAACAGAAATTTACACAACCTCAATTTACAAAATGTGGAAATCAAATGGATTGGTCGAAGAGGATTGAAATGTCACCAATTGATACCATTGGTGAAAACCTTTTTACATTTGCCAACCCCTGACCTCATAATAGTGCACTGTGGAGGAAACGATTTGGGCACTTTGACTGGGGTAGGTCTGGAAATGCTTTTAAAGGACACCTTTGAGCAATTGATGACACTTTTTCCTCAAACTGCCTTGGTATATTCCAATATATGCCAAAGACAAAAATGGAGGTGGTTCAATCAATTTTGTCCACAAATTGAGAAATCGATGAAGCATGTAAATAAGTCTGTTTCAGCTTACATGAGGGACCATGGAATGGGCTGCATCTACAACAATAACTTGCGTTACTACATGCAAGATATCTACAGAGGAGATGGCGTGCATTTCTCAGATGAGGGGAACAGAGTTTTCATACTAAATTTAAGAATGTGTATTGGTTCCTACTTATAAGTTTCTAGAACGTACACAGAACCCAAAAGCTCTTTTCAGAGCTACCTTAACTTAGTTTACTCTTTTGAAATTTCGAATGTACCTTTTTTCTCTTATTTTCACTTATATTCGCTTCCCGGTTCGCTACCAAGTTCGCGTACCGGCAGCTAACCACGCGAAAAAATAATTTTTTTTCTCAACATATATGAGCCTCCTCAGCCACCCTCAGAAAAATTAGGGAGACAGGATACGTCTAAAGTACCCCAATCTACCCATTCTGAACATTATTTACCCTCCATCTTGTATCTCAATTCTACCGAAACACAAAATGGAGGACTCCTGTAACGCTGCAAGTTCGCGTACCGGGAAACGCACTGACAAGCACTCGCTCAAAAAAGGTGGGAAAGTAATTTACAGAAAAACCACTGGAGACACTTTCACCAATTAAACATTAGCTCATACTACATACCAATCCCTACCATTTTCACAAATGTTGTTGGAATACCATTTAGCCATTTAGCATGTAGAACTCTCTAAAATCCCTGAGGTAAATTACTTCACAAAACATATCGGAAGTGTTGGAAATGACAACCAATTAAAATATTACTTTCAATTTCTACTATTATATCATGACATTTGATTGGTTATGTACCTGAATATATATAAACAAAGAGATAGAAACACAGCCATATTGACTACTACTTCGTGAAGTGCATAACAACTAAAAATCAACTGATAACTTCAAGTTATATTTAAAAGGTAAGATATTATTTTTAAAACTGAAGTATGTTCTGTACTGAAAGCTAATTAGAAAAACATTTTCTGACAGTTATATTCTATCACTCTGTAATACTTATAGAATAAAATAGACTTCTCTGTTTTAGTTATGGCAGGGCCAGTCTAAGGATTTGCGAGGCCCTGGGCTAAAAGGGAAGGAGCGCGAGGCCCCCTCCAATTTACATAAGTGGCCCCTTGCAAGGAGAACATTCACAGACACTGTGGGGCCCCATTGTCCAGCATTTTGACGCCCCCACAGTTTTAACTTTTACTCCACACGCATTTCTCACACCTTCATAGGTGTGAGAATTGATTGTGGTCTAAAAGTTAAAACTGTGGGTGCGCCAAAATGCTGGACAATGGGCCCCCCACAGTGTCTGTGAATGGTCTCCTTGCAATTGAGGGAGCGTCTCCTTCTCCCTCCCCTATACCTCCTGACACCATCCATGAGAGGCCCAAGGAGGGGGCCCCCTCCAATGGACCTTAATTGCAGGCGACACCTTTCTTTGTGATAGATCTCCAGGAAAACAAAAGGACACATCACCAGTGCGTGGCCCCATGCTGGTGGGCTGAGTGCGAGGTCCTGAACGGAAGCCCACGCTGCCCATGCCTAGCGCCGGCCCTGAATTAAGGATAGAGTTAGACTTCTCTAGTACAATTCAGAATTGACTAAGAGTTTATTTGATAATTTTCTCCATATTTCTACTTCCAATTTGATACCATACACTGCCCAAAGAAAAAAACACTGTTTAAATAACCAAACTGCCTGTCTGTACTGAAACCCAACAGTGCCCTATCTGTACTGATATATCTTTTAAAAATTCATTTTTCAGAATTGAAAATGGAAGGACAAGCAAATAACTTGAAAATTGAAACAGAAACACAAAAGGAGACGGAAGTTGACCAGGATTTCTACGACGATACAATAAACAATGAACTTGTGCAATGTGTGGATGCAGTAGATTTTCTACTGGAAAATGAAGAAAAAAATGATCATGATTTTTTAGAATTTCTTTTAAATTTTGAGAAACAATCTGAATAATAAATTTTTATTTCTTAATTCAAAAATTGTTTGACACATTATTTATTTTTATATGTATATTGTAAACTAGTAGCAAATTGATTATAACGTGAAGTCAGACTTTAAATATACAGTGCAACTTTTTGGTGTTACATACTAACTTTGTTCATAGTTACTTCCTTTCTCCCACTATATAATCTCCAATGTGTATTTAACATCTCTTTATCATCTCCTGCCTCCATGTTGTTTCGGCTTTCCAGACAGACTATGGTATGAATTCCATATACCCCAATAACTTCTTTAACAACAGGCAAGATATCTACAAAGGAGACAGCGTTTATTAATTTATAGACTCTGCATTGGTACCTACATGTTGCTACGTAAATAAAAATAAACAAAAAAAAACGAACAATTAATAAACATACAATAAGTTAAAAGTCAATCATTCTTGTTTCCTTATAGTACGCTCCCCAGACCGCTTTCCGGTACGTGTACCGGGCGCACCCCACGAAAAAAACATTTTTTTTTTCATTTTTTTTTTGCACGGCGGGGCCCTTTTAAAGCCTCCACATCAAACCTAGGAGGTCAGGGAGGATCTACTATGCCCCCTTATGGTCATTTGCCCCTTCGTTTTGGCCTCCTCTTGTCTCTCGATCCTACCGAGAGACAAGATGGCGGCCGCTACGGACTGTTTAGAATGTTGACAGACACCGGAGAGCCAATCAGCTTCGCTTCGCAAAGCTCCGTTACGCGAAAAGTACGCGAACTGGTTCGCTATCCGGGACGCTGTCACAGATATATCTGTTTTTTTAAACGTTAATTTCTCAAAATCCACTGGAGCACATATATTGAGACCCAGCAAAGGCACATCGGGCTAACAGTCCCTACAATTTTGCCAAGTTTCGTGTAAATCCATTCAGCCGTTCGAGCTAAAAGTGAGGCCAAACGCCCTATGGAAAAATGAATGGGAAAAACGCGTTTTGGGGCCCCCCTTTTTTCTCGGCCCCCCCTTGACGAAACCCCCCAAATTTTTAGAGGCTGATCAGAAACAAAATGTGCCATTTTCCTGAAATTTTCAGCCGATTCCGTCCACAAACGCCAAAGTTATTAGACATAGAATTTTCAAAAGTTCCATAGAGAAAAAATCCTAACTATATATACCTACTGGCGACCGCCAGTAGATAATATTTATATATATATATATATATATATTCACTGAAAAAACCATTGGTTATAGACCATATATAGTTAGGAATTAGCATTTACAAAACCTTAATTTACTCGCACAAAACCATAGAAATTCGAATATATAGTTAGTTGCAATAACTATATATCGCGCACCCGCAATCCACTGCTGATGATGTCACATATTACATCATTCATGACATGGTCAGTGACATCACTGATGACATCACTGATGACATCATCCAGTGACTGTATGTTTCTGTAAAGTTAAAATATGTCTTACATATTGAAGAATGAGTGGATGTTTAAGTATCTGGATGAAGGATTTAGTAGGTGCATGACTGACTGTATGAGAGAGTGATTAAATGTGTCTCACTGAGTGCATGGGTTAGTGACTAAACTGTCTTAATTTGTGCATCATTATATCTGTTGTTCTATGAAATGCTGCATGTGTTGATCAGTAGCTATATGAGTAACTATATCGGTTATTGATTGGTTGCCCAAGTATTTGTATGGGAGAGTGAGTGTGTGTGTGGGGGTGGCTGGGGGGGTGTGACTCTGTGCATACATGTGTGAACAGTTGATTCACTAGATCTATGGGTTCAAAACTGCATGTGGAAACAGCTGTATGGGTGGTTGACTGTGTACGAGTGTATTGGTGAGTGAATGGATATCTCAGTGCTACATGTCAAAGTAAGTACATATGTAAAACACAGTACATGTGAGAGTTCACATATATAAATTACTGTGTATAAGAGCCAGTGAATGTGTGAGTGGCTGAATGGATCATTGAAAACTTGTATCAGTGATTGTATAAGAGAGTAAATATGTGTTAGAATATGTTTGAATAAGTAAGGTGTGTATAACTGTATAGTTGAGGAAATGGAGATGTGATTGATTCAGTGCATGACTGACTAGGTGTGTGAGTAACTCCATGGATGAGTGACAGTCTGTGAGTGTCTGTTTACTCTGAGTGTATCTAAGGTTATATTAGAGTCTGAAGAGGTTGATCGTATTATCACATGATTGATGTCATCAGTGATGTTGTCAGTGATGTCATTTGAGTTGTCATCAGTGATGTCATTTGAGTTGTCATCAGTGATGTCATCAGTGATGTCACTGACCATGTCATGAATGATGTAATATGTGACATCATCAGCAGTGGATTGCGGGTGCGCGATATATAGTTATTGCAACTAACTATATATTCGAATTTCTATGGTTTTGTGCGAGTAAATTAAGGTTTTGTAAATGCTAATTCCTAACTATATATGGTCTATAACCAATGGTTTTTTCAGTGAATTTTCAAGGTTTTGTAAATGCTAATTCCTAACTATATATGGTCTATAACCTATGGTTTTTTCAGTGAATTTCAATGGTTTTTTAATAGCAAATATCAAAAGCTGTCAAATGTCAAGTACGTGATAGGTAAAAACATTTTCGTGTTTATGCACGCTGATGTGCTTTGAACGCTGCACCCCCCTCCCCCCCCTCTTTTCTCTTAGGAGTACTCTCTCTTTGCAGATAGTGAAGGGTAGTTAACGCAGGCCTTTGCCCCCGTTGTAATCCGTCGTGCCTGCTTCTCTCTCTATTTGATTGATTGTTATCCAAGCATTTACTGTTTTAGAATTGGTTCTCTTGGGTTCATTCTCTATTTACAAACAAGCACAGAGTCGCAATACTCTGTTTAGTCTTTGCAGATAGTGAAAAATCGTTTAAAAAAACAAAAGGAATCGAGCAAAATCAGTAGGCCACTAATGGGATCTCTTTTTGACCTCGCTAAAATAGAAACATTAAGAACAACCCCTCATGAGAAATACGAAACTAGTGAGATGAACTGAGCTCCACACCATGATGGCTGCAAGACAGCTCGGTTCCGCCACCCACCCCACCCAAATTAACGACAAACCCTGTGCAAATATTATAAATATATACAACACACCAGCAAAGTAACAGGGTAAAACATTTTATTAAATAACTATTTACATAACTATTTTATACTTTTTGTTGCCCGATCCGGCTAGCTCAATCGATCGAGCATGAGACTCATGCACTCTGATCTCCTTGGCCTCAGTCAAGCATTAATAGTAAGATTTTCATACATGAGTGTACTTTTTGCCTTTTGGTGACTCTTCCATTCTGAACATTTTTCCACAATCCGTTTGACCTGAAACGATTACACAAATAAAACATTTGTGAGTTTTAAATTTCCGGAGAAGTATAATTCACCAATAGCTTTCTCTGTAGATCTTTTTCCATTAACAATCCCAGTTCCATCACCCGCCCAGGATATCACTACTGTTAGTTGTCATTGTTGCTTCTGTTTTAATAAAAAATGTTTTAAGATGTTTACTGTTTTTGTTGCGATGTATATATTTATAAGTTATTAAAGTGTTATAATCCTACTAATTTTTTATCGATTATTGCTCTTTGAGATATTCCCTGTCTACAAACAGAGAAGAATAGGAATATTCTGTCTCCCTTTGCAGATAGTGAAGGATAGGAAATGCGGACTTTTGTCCCCCGTTGTAATCAGTCATGCCTGTTATCCTCCCCACTGATTGATTGATTGGCTCGACATTTATTGTTCAAGGAATAGTTCTTTCGAGGTATTCTCTGTTTGCAAATAACGTGGAATAGAAATATTCTGTCTAGTCTTTGCAAGTAGTGAAGGGTGGGTAATGCGGACCTTTGTCCCCCGTTGTAATCTGTCATGCCCACATACTCCCCATTGATTGAGAAACTAGTTCCACCCGGACCATTTATTAGAGGTACATCATCTGGCTCAACCGGAGAGTACCCCTAATAAAGAAGACATATGTAAAATACGAAGTAATCACTGTATCCTGTTAAACAGAAACTTTAGCATGAAACACACTTGAAAAGGAAGGGAAAGAAATCTAATAAAATCAGTAGGCCACTGATGAGTTTTTGACTTCGCTAGAAATAAGAAACATGGAAGTGGTGAAAGAAGCCAAGCTTGACGTTACGGCAGCCACAAGGTAGCTAGGCTCCGCCACCCCCCCACTGCTCCAAGCATGTCTGTCCCACTGCCCGCCACGCCCATTAACGGTAACATGAAATAGATACAAATCAGCAGATACCTACCCCCATTCCGGAAACTCCCGAAGTGCAACAGGGCCACGGTTACGCCCATCCGGAAGATGAGGCCTCGACACGTGCAGGGCGGGGCCCGGCTAACCGCCATCAGCCGTGGGGTGGATGGCCCGAAATGTACTGGTCTCCCGATTCCCTTCTTCTGCCGCCTTGCAGGCCACGGGGGGGATGTCTTGCCTCTGCCTCCGACCCCCCCCCCTCTTATCGCCTGGTCCGGACATCACGGATATCAACGCCAGGTGTCGGCGTGGGGTGCGCTGGGAGGGAGAGGCAGCGCAAACGAGTCTCTCCCACCCCCCCAGGTGGGGGCCCCTCAGCTGCACCCCCAACGCTCCACTCACCCAACAAAAGGGTCGTCGCGTAAGGTGCACCAGGAGAGGAGCCGAGGCCGACAGGATCTTCTTCTTTCTTCAATAATGGCTGCGACAACACTGGGGGGGATGTCTTGCACATGCCACCGACCCCCCCCCCCTCCCCTCGTATCTCCTGGTCTGGCCCCGGCTTGGTATGAGCTCCCCGTTCGGTCCTGAAGCGGCGCCCTGCAGGCCACGGGGGGATGTCTTGCCTCTGCCTCCGACCCCCCCCTCTTATCGCCTGGTCCGGACATCACGGATATCAACGCCAGGTGTTGGCGTGGGGTGCGCTGGGAGGGAGAGGCGGCACGAACGAGCCTCTCCCACCCCCCAGGTGGGGGCCCCTCAGCTGCACCCCCAACGCTCCACTCACCCAACAAGGGTTCCTCCACTCTTGCCATGCAGCGGCGCTCCACTCACCCGACAAAAGGTCTCGTCCACTATTGCGAGGCAATGATGCTCCGCTCACCCAGCGGGGGTCTCGTCCACTGTTGCGGTGCAACGGCGCTTCTGAGTTCAACTAGAAAATGAGTCCTGCGTCCAGAAACGTTCTCCTCAACTTTGAAGATTCTATAAGAGCCACGGGGGCCCCCGACCCCCGCAGACACCCCCGATGGGGAATGACTGCCATGATCACCCACGGAACGACCACGACGTAGCCGCGGGACGCCGGCGCGCTC